>NC_079418.1:3557314-3857671 GCF_026213295.1 Gadus chalcogrammus
CTCCACTCTTGGCCCAGGCATACATTATTCGGCCATCGGTAGTCTTGTATCACTATGACCGATTCTTATAGGCCCTTCTCATTCCCTCTGGGTTCCACCCGCGGCCCAGGCATCCCTCTGGGCTCCACTCTTGGCCCAGGCATACATTATTCGGCCATCGGTAGTCTTGTATCACTATGACCGATTCTTATAGGCCCTATGGTCTCGAGGGTATTCTTTCACCATGCAACGAGCCGATATTCGATGTGTCACGCGTTCAGGGTCAATTGGGTTTATGGGGCAATGCTGGAATGCAACTCTATTCGTCCCCACGAGATATCCCGTAGCGAACCGCTCTCACAGTCTCACCTCCTAATGTGGTTCCTATATAACTATGCAGAGTTTGGATTTTATCAACAGGTTCTGCCTACCTTTTGTTGGGTGCGCGCGAGGTGAGACTGCAGGAATCGGTCCGGTGCTCCGGGGTCTCGAGGTCGTGCCGCTCTCCGTCTCTCGTTTCCCAGTTGCGTGTTCAATTCAGAAAAAATCACGTCGGAGGTCACCAAATTGAAGGGAAAAACGGTCTGTCTAGTTACTGGATCAGATAAAATGAGACGGAGAGGTAATAAAGTCTATCGGCACGAGGACCTTGGATTTATTAAGTAAAGTGGCAACGGTTATACAGAGTCATAAAGCGTGAGAAATCGAATATGTCTAAGTCCCTAATCAGCGCTGATGGTTCGTCCAGAGCTTCGCCTCCGTGGAAGGTCTGCTTCAGAAGAAGGGGGAGAAGTGTCTGTGTGATACAGTTTTATGCTGTATCTTCCTCTTGGTGAGGTGTGTGCGTTTGAGACGTATGTGGTTCTGTGTGTCTTTGCGTGACCTTGGCTCTCAGGCCCTAGTGTGTCTCCTCGTGTTCTTCCTGATGGGGGAGCGCCTCAAAGAGTCTCCTGATTGTGGCCCTCCCGTTCTGAGGATGAAACAGTGCTTTGCGTGACCTTGGCTCTCAGGCCCTAGTGTATCTCCTCGTGTTCTTCCTGATGGGGGAGCGCCTCAAAGAGTCTCCTGATTGTGGCCCTCCCGTTCTGAGGATGAAACAGTGCATTGTCTGAGTGTTTACCATTTGCCGGGAGGAGAGATGGGGCCTTGGTTCTGGCCTTCACCTGACCATGTTATCATGTGTGTGTTATGTGTTAAAAATTGACTATATTATAACGTGACTGCCATGTGTTGTGCTCCTCAAGCTAGGGTAGGAGTTAGCTATATTTATAATGTACATGTGATGTACTCAGCAGGTTATTTTGCCCAACATATGCAAACTCGAGTTTGCCTGTCCACCAACCGAGTTCATTTGTAACGAGTAGTACTCGAGTTATCGATTCCCCAGATATCAGAAACGGTTGCTTCAACTTCAAAAAATTGCTTCAAAAAATCGTTCATACTCCGCGTACCACTAGAGGGCGCTCGCGTACCACAGATTGAGAACGGCTGTGCTAGGGTGACCTGCCTCAGAAGGACCTAATCCTCCCCCCTGCCTTGAGCCGACAGCCAGGGAAAGCAGACCACTATCTGCTTTGCGTGAGTCTATTATAGATCTTCTCAACCGGTGAAGTAAAAATTAGCTGCAGTATTGGTATATGTTTTCATTCCTAATTATGAACAGTTTGTGATTTGAGCTGTTTTGTGAATGGTTTACAGCTCATGAAACCAGCAGATAGGGAGCTCATTTTGCTGGACTCTCTAGAACCTGAAGTGTGGTTACCAGGACACTTTTAGGTTTTGTAACATAAGGACAGCTATCAGCCCTGTTCTGTGGCTTTTTATGGATATTGGACAGATTTCATAGTAACCGGATACTATGAAATATAATCAAGCCTCGTTAAAAGGCTATTTTCAAGGTTAGCCCTGTTCAGTGGCTATAAATGCTATTTTTGCTTGCAATGGTATTTCTGAATGTAAGGAAAACCTAAAAAGTGAAACTTATACCAGTATAATTATGATTGATCTTGACAGAGACCTAGAACAACGCATTGCCCCAGGCCAGTGGAGAACTACGCTTGGCAGAGACATCAAGGTACAGTTCTTTAGTATTTCATGCACTTGCATATGCATGTTTTTATTTCCTTTAGCCCATATCACAGTGATATTGCCTATCTAACGCCTTGCCTATGTCTTACAGGGTTTCCCGTGCCAAACCACTGGCAATTACTGTGGTGTCCTCATGCTGATGGTAAATATCTTATGTAGTCTCTATTTAAGGTGTGTTGGTATCCTTTGACACTTTCATAACTTCATATGTTTCCCTTTTACAGTATGCATTCTGCATATGCACGGATGCTCCACTACTTTTCACGAGGTCAGTATTTTATTTATGGGAGAAAGGAGACATAAAACAAACACCACTGTGTTGTTTCTTTTTAACATTGAGTTATGGAGACTTTACTTGAAACAGTGACTTGCATGCAAAATGTTTAATGTTGAGCAGAGAAATTATAAAGTACTGAATATTGGCTGAAAATGACAATTAGTACTCAACCTAATGCATATATTCTTCCATTACTTTTAGCTGGACTCTCTCTCTCTCTCTCTCTCTCTCTCTCTCTCTCTCTCTCTCTCTCTCTCTCTCTCTCTCTCTCTCTCTCTCTCTCTCTCTCTCTCTCTCTCTTTGTATTAATACTGTACTACTGCACAAGAATTCCAATGTGTTTGAACTGTCTGGTTTATGCACAAATGGCGAATAAAAACCTTTGAACTTTGACATGGCAGACATCAGGAAATGGTGGTGCATTTCCCTGATGGAACGTTTCCAGATCAATGGGCAGGACACAACTTTGAAAGTAATTTCTTAAATACATATTTTCATTTTTTATAAATAGGTGTAACTATTATGTTACTATCTCACTCAAAAGCCACGGACGGAGGCTTGCATACTGGACCAAGGAGGCCCGAGCATTGCTCGCAGGGTTGCTGTTTAGGGTGTTTAGGGTCCCAAAGGCCAGAAAGACTGAACATAAGGTGACATGCTTGAAGAAATGCAGTTTTGATCATACATGCATATATATATTTATATCAATCTGTCTGTACATCGTTTATCCATACTAAGCTTTTTCTTTATGTAATTGAACAATAAGAGTTTATTTATCCTTCAAAGGTTCGGTCTGAGAAGTCAGACCGAACCAGAAGTCAGGTGCTTCATTTCGGAGGTAATTGTTTTTACTTCACTGGTGCTGTAATTATTATTAACTCATCGACTGCTTTCTTTAGCTCTTTAAAGGACATTGATAAAGAATTAAACACTTTACATCCCATATGTTTTTGTGGTAGTGGAAACCAAATGGGCACATATGGGGTTGTGTTATAATCAATTTACATATAATTTTCGATATTGAAATTGCTGTAGCCTTATGCAAAAAAGCTTTAAACGCCCCATTGCGTTTGAAACTGTGTTGTTGTTGTGTTATCTATGAAATCTTCTTGATCTTGCCTGACATATATTTTACAGTTGCCAAAGTCAGTGCTGTCTGACATCCTCACTGAGGTGGTACTCCAAGAGGGAGATAAAGCTTACTCAACTCTGGCTCTGGTGTGTTCCACCCTCAGGAACATAGTGTCCACTGACAGGTTCAAAAGAGAGGCACATTTTCTGTGGCTCAACAGTAAGTGCATCAGTGAAGGGTGAATCAGTGTAAAATATCCTAATTTAATATAATAATGTAATGTCCTGTGGGGTCTATACATGTTTTTACTGCTCTATAAAAATAAATGTGCTCTTTCATCTTACACTTTGCTTGTCACAGGCGTCACTACATGGGGTAGAGTATCCGCCAACTACGGAGCAGAGTTCTACACCATGTACAGTATTGGGACCTGCATGGCCCTTTGTAGAGCCGACCTACGCGGTCGGCTCTACAAAGTCTGCACAGGTTCTTACCTTCGATAATAGGGTCTTTAAGCAGCAACGTTTTATGGGAGGCAACGGCATCGGGTTGCCGTAATATAACTCAAGTATCACTTAGCCACTCTCTACTTGCTTGAAAAAACACCCATTCCTCCTTATAAACAGACGGAATATTGGAACGGGAGGTGATAACATAAATTCCAGAATGCCATAAGTTGTTCTCGAGGTAGCCCTCCACTCAACTGTTGCTGCTCCAAGTCCCTAATCTTATGTGTCAGTACATGAAGTGTTGAGGTCATACCTGTATAGACCACATGCAAAGTGTGTGGTTAGACTATGATTTCATATTTTTTTTCTGTTATAGGATATATTGGTACAGGGAAAAGAGGCAAACTGGAAGGAATATATTCCGACAGCTACGACGGGGGGTACTGTGATGACATATGCCGTCCAAGATTATAGGTACATTTTAAACGACTCGTATTTGTGTGATGATTTGGAGACTTTACAAAAAATGACTGTAGCTCTGGACAATATGACACATACAATTGAACTGTGCAAGAGAGAATGGACTGATGCTTAATAAACCGGATGACATTGTTATGTTGAAAAAAGATGATCTTAGGGCACTGCCAGTTCGAAAGCACAAGTCAAAACTGTCCAGAAAACGAAAATGGACCCAAGGTACAGTATGTTATGTTTTTGCTTACAATATTTGCTTATAATATTAGTTAAAATGCAAAACATGTCAAAACGGCAATGACTCTGTTCTCCTCCATACCCTGCCCCCTGCATGCTTCATACTTTCCTTCCACTCCAGGGTTCCTTCTGCGCATTATAATTTACTGTCCTCTTTTACATGTTTTATTTGTACAGCTCCCTTGTCGCCCCTTATCCAACATTGCGAGGAGGAGACACTGGGCCCCAGCTCTTCTGCTGTCGTGCACCCAAAATCCTGAGGATGCCATGGAGCTCGGCAGTGGGGTGCACAGTGTGTACTGTTCTCTGCTCTTCGAAAAAAAATCCCTAGCTAACCCTAACTATTTCTATTAAACTCTGAACCATTTTGCATCAGGCAACTGTGTGTTGGTGTGTCTTATTGCTTCCCACATCTGCGTCTGCATCTTTCACACTCCTGGCTAATAGTTTCAGCTTTTGTGCTGTACATCAGAAATGATCACCCTGTACCACACTGCTGACTTGTTGATGTTTTGTGAGCACTCACACATTTCTGTAGGTATCTTAAGTTTCCTACTGGAGTCACTTTGGACTTTGTGTTATTGTAAGAAATATTGTGTTGCAAAAACACTTTGTGTCTTACCCTTACCCTAACCTTAAACCCAGTAACATTTCTTCATCATAAACTGCAAGTTAGGCTGGTGCAATTATCAGTATATGCTATTTTTACCCTGGTGTTTACCCTAAGGCTACAATGTATGTAGCCTACAATGTAAACACATAAGAGAAGTTGATACACTTGCAAAATGGCATACAAACATCCAGTCCAATATGAAAGAAAGAAGCTAGCTTCATTAAGGAATCAAACCCCTTATCCCTGTGTTAATGAGTTGTTCTCTGACCACTAACCCATCAGGTCTTAGTACATGTGATTCAAGAGTTAACCACTTGACAATCTTTAAACTTCGGTTTCCTAGAAATTGTAGACAGTGATGTGTGTACATTGTACGCTCATCCGTCACTCGCGATGTGTGTGCAGTCCAAAATGAAAGAAAAACCTTGCATCACTAGGGAATCTAACCCCCAATCATCAGTCATTAAATGTTGGTCGTTGGTAACTGTAAACAAAGAGATCGCATTTTGTTTAACTGCTAACTAACAAACGGGTTTATGTGTTCACTGAACAAAGATTATGGAAATAACTTTTCCATCAGAAAAATCATTAGAACCGTTATTACCAACCCATAGACACTAAAAGCCAAAACCTTTCTCACATGCACACCCATCGCGAGCGTTGCACATTCTTGAAAAAAGTTGTCCAATCCCGGATTGCTTTTAAGAGACTTTATTTGTTATAAAGTATTTCGGCATGGTAAACTACGGAGCAAAAGGAGGGAATTGTATCTAACGCGTGGAGAGGAAAATACCGTGATCTACTTCAAGCCCCCGGGCTTAGGCCTGGTGGCTCTCTGCCGTCTACCTATTGATCTCTGGCCTCTTCACCTCGAATCACCCGCTAGAGCAGCCTTTCTCAAACTTTTTTCAGCCAGGGCACCTTTCAAAAGTGCATATAATCTCAAGGCACCCCAGTGTAAAATATGATTAAAAACGACACTGCATAGCCTAAACGTAAATGCAAATGTCCTGTTTATTTAGACAGGACAGTAATGAACAGAGCATAATACAACTGTAAATATTAATAATAATAACAACTTCATAGCAACTTTATAGCACCTTTAAAAACACAGGTTTACAAAGTGCTTCACAAAACAATAAATCAGAGACACAAATGCCATAAAACCATAAGAGGTGGACCGCCCAAGCTATACAGCAACACAGGCAATACAAGAACCCAACAAATTGAGACCAGGAGAACTCAAATGAAGTGCAGAGATAGCAGGAATGTTTTTCCATCATAGTGCTTGTTTCCATCCGTGCCATACGCGCACACTCACACACACACACACACACACACACACACGCAAACAATAATCCGCAATGAGAGAGGTCCACATTCGCGCATGCAGCGCGCATACGCACACAAATAAGCCGCAATTGAGAGAGAGAGGGGAGAGAGAGGGGGGTGTGACTCACAAACAATGAGAGACGTGAGCCTGGTGCGACGCACACAACCGGCCTATCCTGGCAGGGATGGATGAGAGGCAGACACGGAGCTCGCTCCCTGTACTTGTTCTTGATGTATGTCAGGCTTGAAAAGCTCAGTTCGCACAGATAAGTTGTGGAGAAGGGAAGCAAAATAGCAACAGCGCTACTTGAAGCCACTGGATACTCTTTTTCAACTGATATCCAAAACCTGTCCAATTCCATGTCACCAAATCTCATTTTGAATGTGCGGTCTTCCCTGATCTCCATCAGTTGCTCCTGTGTTGGCAATGGCCAGTCCGTTGCGCTCTCCAGTGCGCGTGAACTCCATGGATCACGCACCCAGTCAAACTGTGCATAACACTCCGATGGAAAATAATGATTAAATCGCTCGTCAAGAGATTTCAGATGCTGGGCTATGAGGTCAGAAAGCGTGCTGCTGTTTACATGCACATTGCACAGGGGAAACATATCCAGCTTGCCCTGTTCCACAAAGGAACGCCAGAGTGTGAGCTTAGATCTGAAGCCACGCAGTTTGTCAGACGAGGAGAGGAGGTTTTCTTCTTTGCCTTGCATTTTAATGTTCAGCTCATTGAGGTGCTTGAAGATGTCAGCCAAATACGCGAGTTTTACGCTCATCTGCGAGCAGCTCTGCATATGCAGATTTCTCTTCTGTCAAGAAGACTCTGAGTTCTTCTCTTAACTTGTACAATCGGCCCAAAACCTTCCCCCGTGACAGCCAGCGGACTGCCGTTTGTAGCAACAAGCTCTGATGCTCTGCCCCCATTTCCTTGCACAGAATCGAAAACAGGCGGCTCTTTAACGGGCGCGCTTTTATGAAATTAACAATGTCCACTGCTCTGTCAAGTACGTCCGAAAGTTCTTTTGGGAGCGTCTTTGCAGCAAGTGCCTCTCTGTGAAGGAAGCAGTGGGTTGTGCGGATGTCAGGGTTTTGCTGTTTGGCCCTGCTAATGAAACCTTTGGCACAGCCCGTCATTGCAGCCGCACCATCCGTACAGATACTAATACAGTTCTTCCAACTCAATCCTCCCTTTTCAAGATACTCATTTGTCACACGATAAATGTCTTCTCCTTTCGTTTTGTTTGGCAGCGGTTTGCAAAATAGAAAATTCTCTCTAATACGGTCCCCATCCACAAACCGAACATTTGCCAAGAGCTGAGCGTGCCCACTCACGTCTGTTGACTCATCAAGTTGTAAAGAAAAATGTCCACTTGTCTTGATTTTCCCCAAAACGGCAGCTTCAATATCCACAGACATGTCATTGATACGCCTCCCTATTGTACAATCCGACAGCGGGACCTTTGAAATTTCTTTTGCAGCTTGAGGCTCTAGCATTTTGTTTACAATTGCTGTACAGGCTGGCATAATTACAGTCTCTGCAATAGTGTGGGGCGTCTTTGTTTTAGCTACTATTTCAGCTACGAGGTAGCTAGCTTCCAGTGCCTTCTCCGAGACTTTTGCAGATTTAATCATCATTTGTTCTTGACGGCTGTGTTGTGTGGGGAAAAACGGTCTGTCTAGCTACTGGACCAGATAAAATGAGACGGAGAGGTAATAAAGTATCGGCACGAGGACCTTGGATTTATTAAGTAAAGTGGCAACGGTTATACAGAGTCATAAAGCGTGAGAAATCGAATATGTCTAAGTCCCTAATCAGCGCTGATGGTTCGTCCGGAGCTTCGCCTCCGTGGAAGGTCTGCTTCAGAAGAAGAGGGATGATGAGTCCCTGTGTGGTACAGTTTTTATGCTGTATCCTCCTCTCGATGAGGTGTGTGCGTTTGAGGTGTGTGTGGTTCTGTGTGTTTTGGCTCCCAGGCCCTGAGAGAGCTTCGTAAAGGGGGAGAGTTCCTCGTGTCTCCGGTGTGATAAATTAAAACGGGGAGTGCCCCCCTGAAATGTCTCGTGTGTGATAATTTAATGTGGCTCTCAGGCCCCTGGTGTGGGCAGAGGTATCTCTTGGTTCCTCCTAACGGGGAAGAGCTCTCAAAATGTCTCCTGTGTGATAATTAATGTGGCTCTCCCGTTCTGGAGATGATACTGGTGCATTGTCTGAGTGTCCACCATCTGCCTGCCTGGGAGATGGGGCCTTCAGCTCCGGCCTTGACCTGACTATATATTATCATGTTTGTGTTGTTGGGTTAGAGCAAGAGTTGACTATATTATAATGTGTCCATGTGATGTGCTCATCAGGCTAGGGTAGGAGTTAGCTATATTTATAATGTACATGTGATGTACTCAGCAGGTTATTTTTCCCAACAGTTGACTTTTCATTCGAACAAAATATTCAGCATCCTTGTCAGCAAGTGATGGATGATTAGTGGTCAGGTGTCTTTTAAGTTTGCTCGGAACCATCCCTTGGTTTGACAGTTTCATCCCACATATTAGACACAAAGGGAGAGGGCATGCTTCATCCCCAGTACTGATGAAGCCAAGTTTGAGGTAATTGTCGTTGTATGTTCTCTTTTTAGCCTTATCTACCTTTGCGACCTTTGGTGCAGACTCAGAGCTGGTGGACGAAGGCTCGCATGAAGTAGTAGGCTGAGGCTCCATTTCACAGTCAATCATGTCTGGTTCTTGTGGGGCTTTTCTTTTTAAAAAACGATCCATGATGCTTGTTCCTTGCTCTTTGTGAAATGTATTTTCGCGGTTAAATTATAAAACAATGTGCTGTGTGCTGCGCTGTCACGCTGAAACCGGTGGGGTCGTCACGTTACGTGAGACAGATTTTTATGGTTAATTTTATAGATTTGTTTAACTAAAATTACTTTACAATTTTATTAATCTATTCATATGTAAGAATGTATTTATGCATTCAATATATTCATATATGTCATATATGAAATGTCAGATTTTTTATTTTTTTTTAATTAAATGTCAGAATACGTAATTTTTTGGCGGCACCCCTGACACAGTCACGGGGCACCCACTTTGAGAAAGGCTGCGCTAGAGGACGTCAAGTGGCCGTGGCCTATGCAGTGTAATGGCTTCGGCTTCTTCACCTATCTAAAGGTGCTGCCTTCTGTGGATGGAGCAGCCTTCAATAAGGTCTTGCTCCCCTTGTGGCTATGTATAGTATTTACGGCTTATATGTTTGGGCCTGCTTCCTAGTGGTTAAGTGAGGGTAATTCAGCTTGTGTGTTTGAATCTGCTTCCTAGAGGCTATGTGGAGGCAGCTCAGGTTCTTAAAATACGTAACACGAGTGACGGCTACGCGCACACATGCACACCCATAGCGAGTGACGTAGGATGTAAATTCCCACCCCGGGCGAAGTGGCGTAGATTTAGAGAGTCCCAAAATGGATTGAGCACCGTTTATAAACAACACTTTCGGGTTTTGTCTGTTGGCTTGTGTCGATACATCAAGTGTCGATACGTCATCAGTAAGCGCAGGACCCCGAGCCGATCTGGCAGCCAAAAACATTTGGTCCTCTCACCGGGTCGATTGAAACACGGGACGATTGAAACACAGCCATTTACTCGAAAACCACGCAAGGCTTTCACGTCAAAATTCGTCACTACGTTCAGCACGCAAGACTGACCAACCCCGGGAAATTTCGTGTAATGACGTCACACCTTTCAAATGTTATCCCGAAAACCTGATTTTGAGAGCTGTAAGAAAAATCCTTCCTACGGTAGTTTTTTTGTAATAAATAGTTGTATTTTTTGTTTCATGCCATAATAATATGACTATACAACAGATTAATTAGTACTTAAACCTCTGATAAAGTGTTCAATGTCAGAGTTTTGAAGTTTAGAGGTAAAAAAGGTTTAAGTGTCAGTAGTCGCTGCCGGGACGATTGAAACACTTGTTTTGAAGGGAAAAACGGTCTGTCTAGTTACTGGACCAGATAAAATGAGACGGAGAGGTAATAAAGTCTGTCGGCACGAGGACCTTGGATTTATTAAGTAAAGTGGCAACGGTTATACAGAGTCATAAAGCGTGAGAAATCGAACATGTCTAAGTCCCTAATCAGCGCTGATGGTTCGTCCGGAGCTTCGCCTCCGTGGAAGGTCTGCTTCAGAAGAAGATCAAGAGTCCCTGTGTGATAGTTTTATGCTGTATCCTCCTCTCGATGAGGTGTGTGCGTTTGAGGTGTGTGTGGTTCTGTGTGTTTTTGCTTGACCTTGGCTCCCAGGTCCTGGTGTATGCATGTGTATCTCTTATGTTCCTCCTAACGAGGGAGAGCTCCTCAGTGTCTCCTTTGTTCTCGAAGTATCTCTTGTGTGCTCGAAGTATCTCTTGTGTGATGAATTAATGTGGCTCTCCCGTTCTTGAGGATGACTGGTGCATTGTCTGAGTGTCTACCATTTGCCTGCTTGGGAAATGGGGCCTTGGCTCTGGCCTTGACCCGACTATATTATCATGTTTGTGTTATGTGTTCGTTGGGTTTAGAGCAAGAGTCGACTATATATTAATGTGCCTGCCATGTGATGTGCTCATCAGGCTAGGGTAGGAGTTAGCTATATTTGTAATGTACATGTGATGTACTCAGCAGGTTATTTTTCCCAACAGTCCTCAAGTCCAGGGATCTGGCCTTTTAACCCCTCTTCGTTTGAGGAAAAGGACTTCGCCGGAGCCTATTCCACAGACCGCATCCTCCCCAGGCTTCGGGTGACGAGGTCAGCGCTTCTCCAGGTGCCACTTCAGGTAGGAACAGTTCATCAGAACAGTAAAGAACAGAGTTCATAAATAAATAGTCCCATAAGTCCAAGTTCATAAAAAAAGTCCATAGTGTAGTGGACGGCAGAGAAGCTGCTAGACCACCGGGCTACAACTCTCACATCAGGGTATTTAACAAGGATCAGGAGGGTGGGTTTATAAACATTTTTAAAAGTGTGTATTTTTTAAATGTGTCCTTTGGCAGGCATGGATGTACCTGAACGAGCTGCCAGGCCTGACGAAGCTGCCGGGCCTGACAAAGCTGTCCGGCCTTACCCTAAGGCCGGACCTAGAAAGATAACAAAGAGAAGAGGGAGAAAGAGGCAAGTGGAGTTACTCTTGCATCTCATATCTTGTCTGGCCTTCCTTTGTATACAGTCATGTAGACCTACCACATTTAAGGTAATTCAATTAGCATTAAACTGCTAATTAACTGCTATACTTAAGGACACCCCGGTGAGGGCTGCTTTAGAGGCGGAAAAGCAGGGAACTCTGAAGCAGCGTCGTCCCGCCAAGCAGCCTCCCTCCTCTCGGGCTCCCAAGAAGAGGCTCTTCTCGCCCGCTCCTGATGCCGCCCCCCTTGGTGCCACCTCAGCTGCTCCTCCCACCATCACCTGGCCCGCTGATGGAGTCAGCCCCACCTTACGACTAATTTGTCCTGTTCCGGATGCAGTAGAGTTCACCACTATTGCTGTCTCTACTTCTCCAACTTATTTAGGCCTATCCAGCGAGGACTTCAGCTGCCTCGTGTGCTGCGAGCTCTTCAGCGCCTCGATGCCTGGGGAAGAGTGGATCCAGTGTGTTTTTTGCTACAAGTGGTCGCATGAGGCTTGCACCGACGGGAGTACACACTACCTGTGTCACCTGTCTGACAAAGAATACAAATATTTAGCCTACTATACTGGCCATGTGTCTTCACTAGTTTGCAGTGGAAATACTGTAAATGTAGGCCTACAGCACAATTCACTTAACATTATAGACTGATTAACTAACTAACTAACTAACTATTAGGCCTGGGTTAGGCTATGAGTGGGAGCTGGGCTATTAAATATTTTGCAGGGTAGGACTACTTTTCGTCCATCATTGTAACGCATCCAAAATAACAATGGCTACATTAAATTATGACAATAATAATTTAATTTAGTAGACATGCACTTAAAAACTGCTGGGTATAAGCTATAGGGGGAGGGTGTCTATGTTCCCCGGGTCCTATGTTCCCCTCTTTGTATGAGACAGGGGAACATAGGACCCTTTTTAAAAAAAAAAAAAGGGTCCTATGTTCCCCACTGTTGCGGGGGAACATAGGACCCTTTTTCTGAAAAAGGGTCCTATGTTCCCCGGTCTGTTACTTTCTCCATCATTACTGGAAGAGGACGTCTGGTTACACTACGTAAGGGAAACCCATTTGTGTGGCTTGTGAGCGTGTGCATGGGTTGAAATGCGTGAGACTTGAGAGCCCTGCAATAGCGATCTTTTCCACGAAATTGGACCTGCAAAAACTATATATTGTATGAAAGCTGAGCCGCCACTGATTCCGACAATCTAAACCATATCATTCTGGGACTAAATCTCGCAAATAAAAACTTAAGAAACTTCCCCCTTTCTTTTAACAACAAAAAATGAAATTTTACCTTTGGGATTTTTGTCCACAGAGCTTCTGTGTGAAGTCACTGTTAGTTTTTAATGTTACATTGTCGAAGCAATTAGTAGAGAAATACAAAAGTTCAAGAGAAAAGAGCAATAGTAGGCCTATACCGAGTAAAAAAAAAGATCACTAGGGGGCACTATTTCAGTTTGTGTATTTGAGACCGGTCACTCACAGGTCACGAGCAAGGCACTGTGATTTAAAGATGGAGCAACGGCGAACGGTTGTAACGGTGAACTCTAAGTGGAACAGCTAAGCAAAAACAAGAGAAAATGTATTTGCTGTTGACTTTTATTGAGGCTGCCGTTCCTGTGCAGCTTACTTTACTTAGCTGATCCTTTCTTATTGAACAGCCTTAAGAAAATTATATTTGACTAGTCTTAATATAATAAAGAATAGTCAAATAAAAATGGCAACCCTGGGGGAGGAGCTTGCGTAGTCCGCGTGCCCAAGGGCCGATATCTCTAAATCCGTCGGTAGCCTATCTAACCTCTGAAAATACTCATTAAATATATATAATATTATATATAATCATATCAACCTAGCAGAGAAACATAATAGGTCTAATACAACTATAGGCTATGCAAAACCCATTTCATTAAGGCTATAAAATCACTATACTGGTGTGGGCATATCTTTTTAGATTTTTTTTCGGCTCCTCGTGCTGGACCGGTTAGCCATCCCCGTCATAGGCCCGAGCTAGTTTATTACCAAGGAGGAGACCATGGCGAAGTTAATGATGGAGAGAGACCTTGGAGGAAAAGTTTTGGTTCTGGACGAATTCAGATACCACAGGCACCGCACCAACCAGCAAAATATTAGATGGAGATGCTGGAGAGAGAACTGCAGGGCAGTACTCCGGACCAACATCTTTGATGTTGAGGAAGAGTATCTTAACATCGTTGTGTATGAGGTCGGTGAACATGTGCATGCCCCTGACAGAGTAAGGGTGCGCAATGCAGATTTCCGCCAAGAGGCAATTGGAGAAGTCGAGAGGGAACCCACAGTACCTATCAGAAGGGTCTACAATGCCCGGCGAGTAGCTCTGCAGCGGCAACGTACACTCCAGGGTTGAGGAGAGAGAGCACCACCACAAGACTTCCCGTCAGTGAGGTCAGTTATGGCCAGAGCAAGTAAACATGTGATGCCTCCCATCCCACCTACCATTGAGGACGTAAGAATAGAAGGTCCATGGGCAGAGACATGGCGCAGTGATAAATTCCTGTTGCACCAAGATGAGGATTGGGGTGTCGCAGTCTTTGCCACTAAGGACAACTTGCGGAAGCTGCGACGCTGTGGGACCGTTTACATGGATGGAACATTTAAGTCCTGCCCACGCCCCTACAATCAGGTGTTTACGGTGCTCGGGGACATGCATGGCTTCGTTGTTCCACTTGTCCATGTTCTTATGGGCCAACGCACAATTGGACACTATCGCCAGGTGTTCCAATGTGTCAAACGTGAAACAAGGAGCATCACGCACCACCACTGGATCCCTGTAAAAGTCATCTGTGACTTGGAACAGGCACTGATCACTGCGCTGGAAACAGAGCTTCCAAGGGCACGAGTGTGTGGATGCTACTTCCACTTCCACCAGGCCTTGTGGAAGAGGGTGCAGGGACTCGGACTGGCTGCTGCATTCCGGCATGACCATCGGTTAGCAGCAATCATCCGTAAGGTGATGGCACTAGTCCAAAATAACTTTCACCTGCAGCTTCACCATCGGAAAACCAGGCGCGCCCAGCAGGACCACCCAGAGCTGCAGGACTTTCTTCAGTATGTTGGCAATACGTACGTCCACAATGGTGCAGCATTCCCACCGGCGATGTGGAATGTATACGGGCGCAACATGGAACAAAGGACCAACAACCATGTTGAATGTAAGTGATTAAAACTGATTTTCTGATTAATTGAATAATCGCCAATGACACATTATTTTTGACGTGTAGGCCTAACCCACCATCAACATTTTTATTTAAAACCAATAGCCTTTATGATGATATTATTTTTGTGATTTTTGTTGCTGGTATTATTAATATTATTATTTCAAAGCATTACACAGCCTACATTAAGCGTGTAGGCCTACGTGTTTCCCAAGACCAATGTGTGGCGCGGCGCCACAGAATCACAGAGCGCCACAAATTGATTCATTCATGATTGTATTATTTATTTTTTAAGTGACTTTTAAATATAAATATCGTTCCGTTCATTCATCTCCGCATAGCACTCTTTTTCCCTGTGATTCTCGTTCACACACGCACACAGAGACTAGCATACCAATGGTGCGCGGGTACACCACTTATTGGATAAACCCGCGTGTCATACACGCGTGCACACGCATTGACAGCGGATTCGCCCACTCCTCCTCTCAACGCGCCTACAAAGGCAAACCCGAAGCAGCTGCATAGATAAGGGATAATGTAGAACTCCGGTCATTGTCGGTAAAATAAGCTTATTTTCGAAAATGACCGGTGATGTTGTATACATTATCCCGCTTATTACACGGCTAATTGCCAAAACAAAAAAAATAACTTCACATGGTGTGTCTTTTTACAATTTATTTGTTACCAGCATTCGTAGTGTTCATCATCAGAGAAATAGTCCGCCAAAGACGTTGACGTCGCTTAGCAACCGAAGACGCTGGGGTTTGACAAGTTATCCGTGCTTGCGGAGTGATACCAAAGTCAAAGTCATTAGAGGCAAAGAATCCTTTATTTTCCTTGACAGCGGTCAATTATACTCATGATTATACTTAGCAACGGTGAATTATCAAATATTATTACACAGGTCTTTTCAACGTTCCGTTCACTTGCATGGGCACTTCACAACTTCCGGCAGTCAATTATTTTTGGATAATTGACCGTTTCCAATGAATAATGACCGCTGTCAAGGTAAACAAAAGGACGTTTTGCCTTTGGTATCACTCCGCACGTAGTCCGGTAACTTGTCAATGTAATAAGTGGGATATGTATCAACCCAATCGCTGTCGGTTGCTAAGCGACGACGTCAATGTCTTGGGCGGACTATTTCTCTGCTGATCAACACTATGAATGCTGGTAACAAATACATTGTAAATAAATTGTTTTGTTTTGGGAAGTAGCCGTGTAATAAGCGGGATAATGTATAGAACTTCGCCGGTCATTATCGAAAAAAAATAAGCCCCTTCATGGCGAAGCAAGACACCTCCGCTGCGCGTCGGTGTCCTGTTCGCCCTGTCGGGGCTTATTTTCTCGATAATGACCGGCGTTCTATACATTATCCCTTACTAATTAAACGCCGGAAGTTGTGAAGGGCCCATGCAAGTGAACGGAACGTTCCATGGCATTGAGAAGATCCGTGTAATAATTGCGATTAATGTGAAATGCGGTTATAGTTCACATATATTTCCGTTTTAGACCCCCAGTATTGGAGAGCAAAGTGACACCGCTTCACTTCATTTCGACACGGTGTTTCAGCCCCATGGACAGAGAGCGTAGGTTTAATTCTCAACACGGGCACACACACACACACACACACACACACACACACACACACACACACACACACACACACACACACACACACACACACACACACACACACACACACACACACACACACACACACACATTCTTGCATTTGTGACCTTTTTAAGACTCCAGGTAGGGCCAATCATTCTGAGGACCCTGCTTTCCTGTCAACATAGAGGGGTAAAAGTGACATCACTAGGTTCAGAAAAAAATCTGTTTGATCATGTGCACTTGAAACTGTGGAAACACACATGTAAACCAAACCTCACTTTTTGACAGCATGTTAGGACCTCTTGTCGCCGCCCCTCAAGGCGGGGCAAACAAGTGTGTGTATAAAACCAAGTGGAGACCAAAGAGTGGATTATGAATATTATCCACCCTCATCTGTTGTTAAACAGTTTTCTGACCATGTAACTGTTATCTCACCTTAATTTCTGTACTACCATGGCCTGGCCAAAGCCTTCCTACGCAATTCCGCTCGATTATCTTCTCCCTTCGTAGCTACGTCTGGGATTTCAGCCATTGACCTGGATTCCTCCAGGAGAATTCATGACCTGGCCAGTCACCTAACAGAGTGAGGCAGCGCAAGAATACTACATGCTATCAGTCAAGGGCTGATCCAGTCTTTTTGAATGTAAACACCTCCAGTAAACAATCGTTTCTCAAAACCTGAATGTCCAGTCCCTCTGTACTGTACTCTGACAGGAACTGACAATTTCACTGCATTCTTTACATTAGTAATCATATGCATGTGACAAATAAACATCCTTGTATCCTTGTATCCTTGTACGAAACGATAGTGTAGAACGAGGGACTGGTCAAGACCAGGTTAGTACTACCACTAAAGACATTATATTGTTGTGCTTTGTAAACTGTATTTTTATTACACTTTTTCTGTTCAAAATAAAGATTGAAGAGTGCATTAATTACAGTACAGTAATTTCAAGTCAACTGACTTAAAATGAAAATAAAATGCTATAACCCCCCCCCTAACCCGACAACAAAAACATGTCCTGCCACCCCCACCACTGATCTCAAAAAGAAACTGGATAGCGCATCACATGGTTTTAAAGTGAGGCCACATGCAAATCGTGGCGGCCATTTAATAACTGTATTTATAACTGTATTTATAATCACAAGTTGAATGGATATTTGCAAGCCAGAACATGAAAATACACACTGTGGGAATGTATTTGTTCCACTCTACCCAAATAACAAATAAATTCCCAGTGTGTATTTAATAATCATTGGTCTCAAGCAGGAAAGTGGTCCCAACAAAATGGCCGCCACGATTTGCATGTGGCCTCACTTTAAAACCATGCGATGCGCTATCCAGTTTCTTTTTGAGATCAGTGCCCCCCACATATTAAATACTAAAACAAATGTCAGAAGCAAATGTCATAAGCAAAATAAATTGCTTCCCACCATTCTTTAAGAGGTTGACTAAAAGTCTGTTCCTTAACCTTGCATTAAAAATACTTTTGGTTAGGCGGTAGAAAATTAGAGAACACTTTTTTTTGAATATTTTCCTTATCCTGAAATCACCCACCCCCTATTACATATAAATGCATGCAGTTATTATTTGAAACATGAGACAAAAAAATATAAATTGTTTCAGTACATTACCTGAAACATCTGCACTGACTTGGCTCGGTGAAGAGTGCAATAACTTACAGTACAGTACAGTAATTTCAAGTCAACTGACTTTTACAAAATAAAAATGAAAATAAAATTCAAATAAAATGCAATGTTGCCAACAAAAACATGTCTTCCCCCCCCCCCCCGACAACAAAAACATGGGGACTGGAGAGCAGATGAGTACTATGTCAGAAAACATGTCCTGCCACCCCCCTCCCCCGACAACAAAAACATGTCCTGCCACCCCCCACCCCCCCCTGACAAAACATGTCCTCATGTTTTCCTTGTGAGAGACACAATCCTATTCCGGACATAGTACTTAACTGCCCTCCAGTCCCTGTTCTTGAGCGCTTCAGGACACCTTCTGATGCACTCCTCACATTGTTCCTTTCCGTGGGTTGTACCCTTTGTGATGAACCTTAGGATAGGATGAGACAGCTTCAATATTTCCCCATGCACAACATACAAGCAACAAGACAGACAGATAGTAAACCAATGTCAAAATTTACGCCCGGACCACCACTGACACCATCCCCCGTCAGAAAATACTTCCAACGTCCCTGTCAACAGGTGTTGGAAACGGTGATTAATGCACATTTTATTTATGTGCATTACCACGGATGCGCATCACTAATTCGCATCAGTTGGATTGAAACGCAACTATCGTGTAGTGAGTGGGCAAGTTATCAAGAAAAAAGTTAGAATCAGGTCAATCAGTCAGTACCTTCCCATTTGCGACTCCACAGCAGCAACTTCCTTGTCACTCCATTTTTTTTTTTGGGAACTTGGTGCCGGGTCTGAAAGACACAACATTTAGATAACACTTGTAAATCATGATCACAAACGTTTCTCTCTTGCTCAACAACCTTACTGAACTTTCTTTACCTAGTCCTTATTGAAACAACAGTTTACTTAAGATTTAACTTATTTTATTGATCATGTGATTCACCTGCTTTAAAATTTGAGTGACAACCATATTTCAATTGCTCAAACGCATTGTTGAGTAGGCCAAAACAACAAAAACAAAAAATGAATTAAAGGCTTTCTGTGTCTATTTTTTTTACACAATCTATGTCTGCAATTCCTAAGCCTAAGAGCACCAAGGTAACATAGTATTTAATAGCAGCACTCCTGACAAAGACCTTATCAGCTTTTTAACTTATAAAGTGTTGATTTGCAGTTAGAATTATCTAACTAACAGGAAACCATGAAGGCAGACATGAAACCTTACATTCCATACCTGAATGAGTTGTTTTAGGCTTCTTTTCTGCTGAACTGGTTGATCTTTGTGAGACTGAGACAAAATGTAGAGAAAAGAATAGTGGAAAGATAATTAATGTCCATATACATTAATTGTGCAAAATACAGACCTTCTTAGGAAGACATTTCCCCAAATACCTCTGCTGTCTGATGATGAAGATGAAGGTTTAAAAGCTGATGATCGTTTTGGGGTGGAACAGCGCTGGGGTCGCCCTGATGAGTCTAGAAAAACAAGGAAGAATAACCCAAGTATACGCACAATAGTTTTTCTCAAAAGTGAATTTCATATTAATTCTGTTTACTTTAAAGGAAATTAATTTTCAGCACTTTTTTGAGGACAATACCTGAGTCAGAAGGCTGCAGCAAAAGTTCTGAAGGTGAACTTGATTCTGACATAGGAAAAGTGCAAGAGAATAAGACCTTCATGAACTATCCACAACCTCACACTAGTTCATTTACAGCCAATCAAAACTACTTAATAATTAACAACATATTAAATACTAAAACAAATGTCAGAAGCAAAGGTCAGAAGCAAAAGAAATTGCTTCCCACCATTCTTTAAGAGGTTGACTAAAAGTCTGCTCCTTAACCTTGCATTAAAAATACTTTTGGTTAGGCGGTAGTAAATTAGAGAACACACTTTTTAAAAATATTTTCCTTATCCCGAAATCACCCACCCCCAATTACATATTAATGCATGCAGTTATTATTTGAAACATAAGACAAAACGATATAAATTATTTCAGTACATTACCTGAAACATCTGCACTGAATTGGCTCGGTGGCACCGATGAGTCTAGAGGAAATACAACATTTTCAAAATACCCTGAAATGTTGGAAACTTCCTGAAATGAAAAAACAATCATTCTGTCTCCAAGTACATACCATAATCTTCTTGACTTGTCATACGACTCACAGAGGAGCTGGATCCTGAAAAAACAACATGGGTATCATGTTCATCTACTTAGAAGATTGTAATCAATCATGTAGACAATATTGGCATTTCCATTCTCTTCTACTGTTGTTATTCTGTTTCAGTAAAGACCTCTTCCTATCCACTGATACATTATTTACAGTCAAATACAAATTCCTTACCACTGGCCTCAATGGACTCTTCATTCGGACTCTCTTCGTCATCATCCAACTCTTCTGTTATTGTCTGAACAGTTTCTGGAAAACAGTCAAAACACAAATGAGCCAAAATAAGCACAATACATGGACATGGTCATTTTCCCTACACCCTACACTTCTTACCTCTGGGCTCTATGGTAATCTCTTCCAATGTTTTCCCTTTGAAGTCTGCCAACTTTCCCTGCTCGCATGCCATCAGAATTTTGCTTATTTTGGCTAATTGCAGAGTCCCCTCTGGCAAGCGGTAATACTGCCTGTGGATTCTTATGTCGTGCCCTAAAAACTCCGCCAACTGATCAAGTTCGGTGTCTGTAAGGTTCAGCACCCTTGCTCAAGGTGGACACTTGCTTTCTGAGTTTTGTCGAAGAGAGGGTCTGCGGCTGCTCAGCTCCACATTCTCTTGCGTAGACACTAGGGATGTGTCGGTCGCGACCGATTCGTTCACAACGAACGAATCCCAAACGTGAACGACAAGAACTGATTCCCCAAAACAAGAAGAACTGGTTCTTTGATTCTTTTTTTAAAAAATAAAACAAAAATATGGTCACGTAAATAAAATATACAAACGAATAGCTTCGTCTCGCTGCGATCTTATATTGATTGAGTCTACCGCGTTCTCAAAGATTCAGCCAATGAGAGGTAGCAATGGTGTTGCTATGGCACCTGGGTAAACAAATGACAAGGTGGTACCGTCCGCAACACAAGTTAACTAATGATCGTTGTAGGCTTCAATATCATGCAAGCACTACCATTACGAGTCTCGTTTGGTCTAATATTTATAGTGCACTGAGCTACTTGGAAGATGTCATTTAATTCTTACTGCACCGGATATTTATGAAAAAAAAAAAAGGCACGTATGTGCTTTATATATGCTTAATATTTACACTTAACCTGGGTAATTTCGCCAGAACATTAGAAAGTCAAAGTAGTAGGCTACATGCATGCATGTTGAACATTTATTGCATCATTTCATGACCAACAATATCCCGTCACACTTGGTATGGTCCGAGTTGTTCGGCGCCGAACTTAAAAGAGAAAGAGGGGGGGGGTCGTGATTTATATTTGAATGTCAAACATTTTTTAGAGAACTTTAACACGCAAATAATAACTACAAATTTTTGTTAACTCAAAATGTAATTGCCATTGTTTGATTACATGACTATAAATTGCTGTTACACACGACGACCCTCAAACCACCACTACCCCCCCCCCCCCCCCCCTCACACACAAACCCTTAATGGTTTAACGTGAGTATAGGGCAGAGGGCAGTCATTTTGACCTTCAACAAAGAAAGATGAATCCGACACGAAAAAGAAGTGCTGTGTGGAACGACTTTAATTGCGTCAATGATGCCCTGGCGTCATGCAAGGTCTGCAAAAAGAAAATCTCTTTTAAAGGAGGCTCGACCGCCAACCTCTACCGCCACCTGAGGACTATGCATCCTACATTGCATTCAAGGCTAACTTTGGAGCAGAGGGGACAGGAGGGCAGGGGCACTGCTGCTCCTGCTGCTGCTGCTCTTGCTACTCCTGCTACTCCTGCTGCTGCTCCTACTCCTGCTGCAAACCCTGAACCACAAGCCTCAGCACCACCTTCAGGAACACGCCTGTATGGAGGACAGACCCGGTTGACTGATTTTATACAAAAGCCAATGCCACCAATGCAGCAAAGGTCAGTTGATGATGCCCTGATGCTAATGTTCACCAAAGACCTCCAGCCCTTTTCCATGGTGGAGGACACAGGCTTCAGGGCATATACCAAGGCCCTCCATCCTTCGTATGTTCCGCCCAGCAGGAACACCATCTCGAAGGTCATCATGCCGAGTCTGTACGAAAAAACCAAAGTGAAGGTTATGGACAAGGTTAGTCAGGCATCAGCAATCTGTTTGACGACGGACGGCTGGACCTCTCGTACCACAACCAGCTTCCTCGCTGTGACTGCACATTTCATTCACGACTTTGAAATGGTCTCTTGCCTGCTGGACTGTATTGAGTTCAGTGAACGCCATACAGCTGCAAACATGGCTGAATTTATGAGAAAGATTGTCATTGAGTGGGGAATTGAGGACAAAATTGTGGCATGTGCGACAGACAATGCAAAAAATATGATCCTCATGGTCAAAGTGCTAGGCTGGACTCACCAACCATGCTTTGCCCACACTCTGAACCTGGTGGTGAAATGTGGTCTGAAGGTCATCTCTGCCACTGTTGGTAAGGTGAAGACGATCGTGGAGTACTTCCACAAGAGCTGCACATCTGCTAAAAAACTCCACGACACCCTGAAGCAGATGGACCTCCCCGACCTCAAGCTGATCCAAGAGTGTCCGACCCGGTGGAACTCCACGTTCTACATGCTTGAGCGAGTCTATAAGCTTAAGGATGGATATAGCCACTCTGGCTCTGGTCAACCCCAAAATGGTTACATTGACCGAAGAAGAATGGTTGGAGGTTGCAGGGGCCTGTGAGGTGCTGAGTCCATTTGAGGACGTCACCAGAGAAGTCAGTGCTGATAAGTAAGTTCATCAAGTAATAAATAAATATATAGATTAAAAGAGATAAAACAGTTAAAAATAACTATACTACTAGAAAACTATTTACATTAACTAACTAAACTATTTACAAAATTAATGATGACTATACTACTTAACTAATTACATTAACTAACTAACTAACTAAAATAACTAAACTATTTACAAAACTACTAATCAGCTATTTACATTAACCAAAAAACTAAAATAATTAAACTATTAACAAAACTATACATTTCCCCACTGCAGGTATGTGACAGCCTCAAAGGTCATGCTTCTGGCAAAGGGGCTACAGAGGGTCACAGAGCGCCACCTCAGGTCAAACCAGTTCAGCCAAACAGAGGTGGAAGCAATGTTGAGAGTCCTCAACAATGAGCTGGCCCACCGTTTCCACAGGCTTGAGCAGGAAGCCCACCTAGCTGAAGCAGCACTTCTGGACCCAAGGTTCAAGAAAAGAGCCTTTTCAACTAGCCAAGCTGCCTCTGAGGTGGTAGAGCGCCTCACTCGTGCTGCTGCGCAGGTGTTGAACTCCAACCCAGAGCAGGCTGCAGAGGCTGCAGGAGCAGCAGCAGGGGCCTCAGTCGAGGAGAGCAGCGTCTGGGGAGAATTCGACGATGAAGTCGCCTGTCTGGTGTCTGGGGAGAACTCATCAAATGAATCTGAAGCGACGCTGGAGATGCACTCCTACCTTGAGGAGCCCATGTTGCCTCGCTCATCCAACCCGCTGGCCTGGTGGAAGAGCCGTCAGTTGGTTTACCCACGGTTGACGCAGCTCATGCTGGCAAGGTTGTGCGTTTTGGCAACATCTGTTCCATCCGAGAGGGTCTTTAGCAAGATGGGGATGGTCATCTCCCAGCGGCGGAGCAGGCTCAAGCCTGAAAAGGCCAAGCAAATAATGTTTTTAAATGGAAATTGATTGAATCTAATTTGATTCTATGTTTTATTAGTTCATTGTTCGATTGAATGTTTTTTCCCAAATATGTTTTATGTTACATAGGCTACTAAAATACGGGATAGTTAAATATTTAGACCTACAGGATAAATATTTAAACGGGAAGACAGCGGGGAATAAGTAAAAATAAGGGAGACATAGTCATTCCAAACTGTCGTTCAAGATGTTAGGGTCACTGAAGGAAAATAAAGAAACTAATGCTTACGTTTTTTGTTTGGTGCAATTGATGTCTGCGAGCCACGAGGATGTCTTGGTGGTAGCTTGGTGGTAGCTAGTAGCTAGCTATTACAGCACGTGAAATGGTCGAACTGCGTCGTATAGGCCAATGCTACAGAATTTCGCTTTTTTTGTTTTATCCTCCCTCGTTTCCACCGCGGGGTTGCGGTTCGATTCAGTGCAGCTCAATTCCGGCTGGCGTTTCGACCGCCACCGGGAAAATTCAGCCTTCCATGAGTGCCACAACACTGTCAAACATATTTTGCTCGGCTTTCTCTGTCTGATGTATCTTTGGTCATACCATTCGACGTGGGGCGGGCCACTCATATATCCCCCTACATTTCTGAAAATGGACTTGACCTCCATCTGTTTATTGGATAAACGCATTTCCCAATCCCAGGAGTCTTTGCTCCATTCTACGTAAATTCAAGAGCAAACAAAGAAATTAAACTGCAGTTCGTATTTTTTATTTATGACCATGATAGTTCTGTAATGCCTGAATAATGTAGAATTAAATGTATAGTAAAAAAATATACATAAATATAAAACCATGAATGACACAGAGTAAAGCAAGTGGTATAAATATTGGTAGGACGTTTGGATATAGTATTATTGCGTAATTCTTCAGGGAAAGTATTCGAATCCAAAGGAATAGCTTTAAAGAGACTTTATTTGTATAAAGTATTTTCGGTATGGTAAACTGATACTCTGAAGCAAAGAGAGGTTGAAGATGTATTCTAAGCACGTGCGAGAGTATTCTCCTAGCTGATCCTAGCCATCAACCCACGTATGTCTAGTCGCTGCCGGAAGAGTTCTATTGTTTTCATGGCCAGGGGGCCATGAAAACAATAGAACATAAGAAACTCAGAGCCTGCTCTGAGTTTCTTATGGACTCAGAGGACCGGAAGACTTGGAGAGGAACCGGTGTGACGTAATCCTCGGTTTTCCTCGCCTGGTCTGTGATGCTGCCCTCTGTGGCTAAAGTATCTATTGCAGCCTTCAGTAAGGTCTTGCTCCCCTTGTGGCTATGTGTAGTATTTACGGCTAATATGTTTGGTCCTGCATCATTGGGTCTATGTGTGGGTAGCTTAGATTCTTAAAATACGTAACAGTATATAGTATATCTTGTCGTTTTTCAGAGCCTAGGGGTGTAGAGCCTAGAAGACGCTTACATTTAGCTCAGGGCTGTCTCGCGGGGGGGGGGGGGGGGCAGACACCTGTGAGATTCCCCGTCAAATGACGTAACGAACGAATCAAAACGAACAAATCAAACGAACAAATCGTTATAGTGAACCGAACTGAAAGAACTAGTTCCCGGGAAAGAATCATTTTGCCCATCCCTAGTAGACACGAATGCAGTCTGACCCCTTTAAGTGAGATGCACTGCCAGGCCTGGCGAATAAGAAGTCATTGTCAGGTAGGATCCCGCAATTTGATCTCTCCTTTGCAAGCAGATCCAATGACTTGACCATAGCAGGGGTCAATAGCACCGGCACCTTCCTTCCTCTTTTCCCTCTTACTTCCATGCGTGAGAAGTATTTGCATAGCATTTTTTCCACCTCCGATAAGGCATGAGCGATGTCATCATGTACAGGTGTTGACACCCTGGACAAGTAGGTCGTCAACAACATCTTGGAAACCTCTCCTTGTCGACGCCGATTGAACAGGATCACTTTGGCAAGATTGGTCCAGTTTCTTGGCGTCTGGTCACCGGAAAGCACGTTGGAGTACTCCTCCTGTTTCTCATCCAGATGAAGGTGCAACTTTTTGACGTCATCAGTAAATGGAATAAGCTGAGGCGCATTCCATTTAGCTTCCTGCAGTGTTTGGTAAGCACTTTAATACTTTATTAAAATAACTTTAACAAGACAACTAGAGAATACCTCAGCTGAAACATTAGGACAAAACAGATTTGCTTCAGGAAGAAAGAGTCATTTGTTTTTTGTAAAGTTGACGCTGTTTGGGGCGCTGTTTGGACTTTACAAAAAGCAAATTACGTTTAATGACAACAGTCATAAACACAAAAAAAGTGTCATTAATGTTCATGATACATGTCATGTTCAGGGATGTGTTTGGCATAGGTCAAAAAAAAAAAATGAAATATACGTACTACATAGCGCAGCCTGGCAACGGGAACCCCCCAATTTCCTCGTTCCATTGGCACAATCTATTTCACTCCAGTGTTAATTTTGTCAGCTATTTTAGATTTAGTCTTAGTCTTAGGGCCCTTACATAGTCGACACATCGCTACGCTTACCCGTCCAAAAGGCTACGCGACGCGACGCTTCGGCCGCCATTAAGCGTCGAAGCGTAGCAAAACGCGTCCTCCAAATTTTTGATACGCGACGCGCAGATCCATGCAATACCAAGCGTTGTCGGTGGGGGCGATACTGCAAATATCTTAAATTATTCCCACTATAGGTTATATTTACAGAAGAACATATGAGAGGATGCGGGAACGTGATAAGAATTACTTGACGTCTCTTTTACTAATTATCTGTGCCAATTTATGCGAACCCTTCCACAGGGGCAAAGTGCTATTTTGATGCGCGACATCAAACAGTTGATGCGGGATTGTGAGCCATTTTAATGATCTTCTTGTCACCCGATATTCGTTCTATTACTTAGGGTGACCAGATTTGAGTTTGTGAAAAAGAGGACACTTCGTCGCGGGGGGGGGGGGGGGGGGGGGGGCGAAAACAAGGGTAGTTTTTCTTTAGTTCGTCCGTGAACTTACATTTACGTTTAGGCATGGCTGCAGACAATGGCGATCCTAGGTCCAATTGCGCCCCGGACAAGATTGTTGACGGGGGGGGGGGGGGTTGTATCGTGAGCCTACGTACTTCAGTGGGGGTTTCATTCCGTCTATACACGGCACCTTCTCAACGAGCACATGAGATCGGTCGCCCAATGACAGACTCTCTCTACAGTCAGCTCGCGCAAGAAGGTGGAACGTAAGGGAGATACCATTTCCAGAACTTGGAAAGCCGTAATAACCATGGACATATACAATGGTAATAACTAGTAGGTTATGTGAAAGACCCAGAAACACAAATATGCGACGAGGCAAAAAAAAAAAAAAAGATAATAATAACAATAATTTTTTTTTTGCGACGAGGCAAAATACCGGACGTTTTTGGAATCCCTGCCGGACGCATTTTTTAGGTCTCGAAAAGAGGACATGTCCGGGAAAAAGAGGACGTCTGGTCACCCTATATTACTGGCCTTATTTGTTTTAGTGTTAGCCTATTTGAATCAATTACGTAATGTTTTGTGTTCACGTTCTATGTGAAACATAAGTGTTCATGTTCTGTGTGAAACATAAGTTCAGTAGCCTCTTTGAGTGAATGAAATTTGAAAGCGTGAGTGTGTAGTGAATGAAAAATGTGTGCGTGGTGGGACTATTTTCTGTATTTGATCAATTAACCCTTTTTCTCTAATGTTGCCTACCATATAATTTCTGTGGACATTATGCGCTATATCTTTGGCTATAGGCCTACACTTAAATAATTTATTCATCTGTCAAGGCAATAGCTCGTTGTATAAACATTTTATATGGATATGAATGAATGAGTTTGACGTAAACCAAATTAGGTAACATGATAACTAATTAATCAAGTTTCCAAGTGACCAATGTGTATACATTTATTGGTCAGTGCGCATACCCAATCGTAGCACATTGTACTGGTGGGGAAACACGCCAGCATCTGACAATAATAATCTGCCAGCTGCTCCCTCACAAGGGCCGGTTTTGGTGAGAGTCGGGAAGATATCGGATGACTCGCGAAAGGAGATCATCAAACTTTGGCGCCGACATCCGAAAATACTGGAAATGCCTCTCCTCGTCCATGCTTCGCATTGGAAGCACCAGATAAACAAATTCCCCATCCTGGTCTCGTGTGGTATTTAAAGGGCGCACATACCATTACCACCGCCTATCTCTGCGCTTCATCACTCTTCTTCCGTAGCCACTATGATCGGAACGTCACCTGGAACGTCACCCGCGACAACACCGGTGACTCTGCTGCCGTTCGCGTATGCTGTGTAGACCATAGATATATATATATATCTATGGTGTAGACTATGAAAGGAAGCGCGTCGCTCGCGTCGACTATGTAACGGCCCTTAGTCTTTTGACGAAAATGCTTAGTATATTTAGTCACATTTTAGTCATTGTTTTCCTTTGTAGTTTTAGTCGACGAAAAGTCCTTACATTTTAGTCAACTTTTAGTCATTACTTTTAGTCAAAATGTTTTATCTTTTTAAACTAGTTCAATTAGGCTAACCCTATATAGGCTATATGGACACCTGCTAAGTTGTTCCACTCAAATAGAGTACTAAAGTGAAAACGTTACGTTGTCCTGGCAACCGGATTTTCAGTTCTAAACAACCGAACGAGAGATGGCGTTCTCCATTGCTTCCATGTGTTGTTTCTTTCAAAATTAAAATAAATCAATTTCAAGAGGTGAAAATCACTAACAATCGAAAAATGTCGAGGCGTTCATGTATTCCCCTGGGGTATTAAAAGGAAAAGTTTGTAAACGTTAGTTTCGTTATTACATCATTGGTAAAGCAAACTCACAAATCAATTCGCAAAAAGATTGTTCCTTTTCTATAAAAGGTTTGTGTGGCATAGGATTTCCCCTTGTTAATTTGGTTTGCGTAGAACCGAAAATCTGTTGCTCTCGAAACGTGACGTCACACTTTAGTACTCTTGTCTGTTCAGCCTTCAAAACGATAGCTGGTAAATTGTGAAAAATGCATTAAACTGTAATCAGAAAACGCGGTTATATGCTATAAACCCTATAGTATCTTGGGTATAAAAGCTGGGACGAATTTCAAAGTCCACCTTATGTTGAAGTATAGACCGTGGCGATTCCCATTGAAACGAATGGGGCGGTGATTTTCTTCAAAACGAGAGTCGGTAAATTGTGAAAAATGAATTAAACTGTAATCAGACAAGGCGGTTATATGCTATAGACCCTAGTATCTGTGGAATAAAAGCTGGGAAGATTTCGAATCATGTACAATGCATAACGTTAGCTCATAGCTGAGTGGACCATACCTCCCGTTGCCAAGTCGTAGCTAAGGTCCGTCCAGTTTACTGGAGGAGTGAACAGTTGCATAACCCGGGGATTCCACCGGACGCGTTACGGCAACGTTACGGCTGCGGCACGTCTTGGCCGCGACTTTGCCCTGCTTGCATTTCCACCGGGCGCGTTACGGCAGCGCAACGCTGCCTTGCGAGCCAGCCGTATTCACTCGAGATCACGAGATCCCGCGATAATCCTAAACCTAATGTACTCGCCTTCCACTCCCAAAACTACTGCAATTAAATGCCAGGCTTTGTCCTTTCTGACATTGTTCTTATAAAAAGGATGATTTGAGACCCTTTGATTGATTGACTGCTGACCTGGTGCCACCGGTCATGACGTAATAATGTTGGCGTTTTATTTATTGTGTTTTATTTAGAAAATTGAGCGGAATGCTCTATGGCTTTTACTTTTTCACTTCCTGCCCTGATCGATCTGCTCTGTTGAAATTGACGCGGTTCAGCAGCGGCTTGCGGCAAAAATAGGAATGCTACGGAATGATAGCGCTGCGGCACGCCGCTCCTGGGACGTTCCGCAGCCGCGCCCGGTGGAAATGGTCTCATTGATTAGAGTGAAACCTATCTGCTGCGGTGACCGCGGCCAAAACGTGCCGCTGCCGTAACGTTGCCGTAACACGTCCGGTGGAATCAGGCCGTAAGAACCTTACGGGAGTGTACTGATTGGAAAATATCGTGCATTTTGAATGTCCAAATAGCACACCAATAGCATTTTCGTCCCGTCTCGTCTCGTCAACGAAAACAAAATGATATTTCGTCATCGTTTTTATTATCACAGATCTATTTTTAGCTCGTCAACGTCTCGTCTTAGTCACGGAAAAAAGGACGTTGACGAACATTTTTCGTCATATTTTTCGTTGACGAAATTAACACTGTTTCACTCACACCTCGATTTACACGTCCTTGCATTACTCAATTTAATTAAAACAACTATACATCTTCAGTTAATTATCTTGAGTTGATTATTTAGGTATGCAACGTTTTACTTATCACTAAACTATCCACCAAACATACAGTATGTAGACAACTGCAAATGAAGTGTTCCCTCAGTTTATCTAAGCACAACTAGGTCTACTGTTATCCTGCATGTGTTCTCGTAATGTAAATCTGTAGTCTGATAAAGTCATTTAGAATCCATTAAAACCATGCACAGAAAGCAGCCTGAAAAGATGATTAAAACAGTAGTAATGAAATCAGGGTAAAACACATACCTTCTCTGACCATTGCTGTGAAATTGTGCTGTCATTAGCTGACTCCATGGCTTCTCTGTAACAACAACGTGCAAATACTATTAATCAACTCGAACTAGTTCATCCGTTTTGGCTAGGCCTACTAGTCTTGAGCTTATAATCATTCGAGGCTATGTTGTTAAAGAAAATTATATGACGTTTGCATGCAAGTGGGCAAAGCCATCAGGATCGCGCGTGCAAGATGTAATTAAACCGTAATGCTACTTAAAATGACTTCTTTATTATGCCAGAATGTTCCAATAGTGCAAAAGCAAGTTGAAGACGCCGAGATAATCGAACGCTCCACGACAAACATTTACCTAATAAAACTGTCAAAAGCATGAAACCTCCACTTTATTAAAACCGTCTTGTCGGGTAAAATACGCAAAGCAGCAAAGCTATGATCAAATCCAGCAAATAACTTTCCTTAGCAATTTTCAGTAACACTGACTAGCCTCCCTAAAATGTTAAGTTCTACTCGATTAAAAACGTATGAAATAATGCTTTACACGTCAAACACTGTACACATTTTAGCAAAATAGCTGTGGAGAGTTATACAGAAATGGCTTTGGTGAACATTTTTCTTACCTGCATGCATTCATACATCCATCCAAGTCTTGACCATCCATCCAAGTCTTGTTATCCAAACTTTTGCATTAGGTGAGGAGATATCCCGCGAACTTGCCAGGTTGAAATTGGGGGAGGGGTACATTAAGGTATATCTTAGGACCATACACCTGTTTGTGTTTAAATGAAGGCGCAAACTACGATCACGTGTTACAGCAGTGGGGGGTTGGGTCGTCAGTGCTAGTCTATCTTTGGACCATACACCAGTTTGTGTGTTACTAAAGGCGCGAACTGCCGTCAGTGAGAAGGGATGCAGAAATACACATGATGAGTTTAAACCGTTTAATAAGGCTATTTAATAGTGAATTATTGTAGCAAGGACTTTTATTCTAAAACAGTTGTAGGCACAGGAAACAGTTGGAGGGAGACATGGTTGATGGCAACTGAGTTAGAGTACCCAAAAAGTACTAGAATTATATTTTGTTGTATTTGTATTGCCTATTTACCTCCAAAGACAACACTTCTTGAGACTTGGGAGTGGCATAGAGGATGGGCGTGGAATGGGTGTGGTTTCGGAATTTCATACACACTGCAGTACCACTAAATGACCAGAGGGGTCCCCATTTTGGGGTCTCCACTTTGGAGTCAACCAGGAATCAACCCCTACACACATACACTTTGACAAAAACACAAGATTCTGAAGACTTCTACATTTTCATTACCTAGTTCCTACAGACATATAAGCATGTCATTACAACCCCCCCCCCCCCCCCCCCCCAACAGCTTTTCCTTCTTAGGACCATGGTCTAGGTCCCAACTTTGTCTTCAAGTCCTAATATGGAAGGTATTTTTACAACCGCGAGTCTTAACATGGTCGCAAAAACAAGAGCACACACACACACACACACACACACACTTGACTAAGTACACGGTATGAGGTATAAGTTTGACTAAATCAATACCAGCAAAATTATTTAGGCTAAAAGCCCACTGTAAACACAGTAAACAACACATATAGGCCCACACACAGCTACTAAAGATAACAATTGTATTTGTTTTTCACTCACCGTTTGATTTCTTTACGGGAAAAGTATTTGTCCTTGTATAACGTGTGCTTCATAAATTCACCTCTTGTGACTTTGTTCAAGCCCACAGCAACAGTCTGGCTTGGTGAAGTGCACTGCTGGTACTTAGCCTATCGTCTTTTATTTTTGGTGCCTTGGCCTATTCGGCATATTGAACCGTCGGCCTAATGCGCCTCCTTTTTGAAAAGTCGGACAAACGGACCTTCGCACCAATGGGTTCCGTTTTCGGAACATTGAATCGTCGGCATAGTGGCATGTCGATCTAATGGAAAATATTTCGGACCATTGAGACGTCGGAATTACGGCATGGCACCATGCTGGTAACGAATAATTTGTAAAAAGACACACCATGTGAAGTTATTTTTTCGTTTTGGCAAGTAGCTGTGTAATAAGCGGGATAATGTATAGAACGTCGCCGGTCATTATCGAAAATAAGCCCATTCAGGGCGAAGCAAGACACCTCCGCTGCACATCGGTGTCCTGTTCGCCCTGTCGGGGATTATTTTCCCAATAATGACCGGCGTTATTCATTGCATAGGCTATATATTTAGCAGAGTAGGCCTAAGTAACAAATGTGTACAAAGTTAAACATGTATTAAAAAAATGGGCTTGATTTTCTGGCGGAAACACTGGCTGAGAGTCTACCGTAAAGATTGATAGATTGCGAGGAACATAGAGCGTCAAAGTTCTGGTTATTATGATTTCAACATAATGTTCATGGAAATGTGAAGACCATTACACAATATTTATCAGATCAAATAAGTTTAGCCACTTATCTGTCCACAGAGACTCCGGATGCTTCTGTGCGCCGGACTGAGCGCGTCGAAAATAAATTAACCCTGTGCGGCGCTTGGATACATTTCAGCTGTAACAGGTCTCGTGATTTATGTTGACCTGGTAGTTTTTGTTTAAAATAAATAAAAGGATGTTCAACTGTGTATCCCTAAACATGACTTAGGTCAGGAAAATAAGTAAATTTAATGCAAATTTAGTCGTCCAAAGGAAGAAAGGTGAGTTTTAATTGAAATGTGCATCTTGACAATTACGCACGGGCCAAAAATATATCTTGACCTATTTATATTATGCAACATTATGTGCAATTTTAGCAATGACGTACACTACTATGTTGTCTGGTATGTTGCATAAAAACAAGAGTAAGGACAATATTTTATTTTTAAAATATGCTGTTTCGTCCCGCACGTGTGTTTCAAACGTCCCGACTAGGCGGGGCGTTTGAAACAAATGTCTACTAACGTTCAAAGTTAAAAAACATCTCGATCATCCAACATATGTATTACATTTCACTTCTAACTAAGAGAACACACCTGTGAGTTGTTGATCACATGTTAAAATTATTTGTATGCGTAACGTCATCTTTGAAAAAGACGTTTAACTGAAAAGTGTTTCAATCGACCCGCCTCTCCCCTACTATACAATAATCTGAGGTCTCCGATTGGAGTTCTCCCTGCGTCTCCCTTCATTCTCTAAAGGTCCGCAGAGAGAAGTCCACTGAGTGGTCAGGAGTTCTTACACACTGAGATTGGCTTATTGAGGGCAGCTGTCAAACCAAAAGCTTTTGTTAACCAGATGGTAATCTATCGATTGAAGTTCCTTAAGATGTCATAAACAACCCATAAGGGGTTGAGGCCGTTCCTTATCACATGCACCTCTGCGCTCCCCTGGGGATCAAGAAAACAGACCCACACCAACATAAAATAACAAAGGAACAGAGTGAGAACAGATTGCCCTGCAGAATAACGGTTGACAAGAACATACACGGAATCATATACAAAACCTAAATTCATAAAGAAAAACGTAACATGTAGATTAACCATCACACTCAGGATGGATTATGGATAACACTTTATCCTACTTATTTAGTCTAATGTAAGTATTGCCGATTATTAACCCTAGATTATGTGATCACTTTTAATACAATTTTTGGTATTAGTTACCCCTCAGGAAATATCTAATTTGTGTTGGGATTTACACCTCATCAGGTCTGAACTCCAATCTCACTGCCGCGCTGGAGTGGGCGTGGCCTATCTGAAGTAGGCGTGGCCGGTGTGACGTATTGGCTCCGCTTTCCTCACCTATCTAAAGGTGCTGCCACCTGTGGCTGGAGTAGTTATTGCAGCTTATGTGTTCGATCCTGCTTCCTAGTGGCTATGTAAGGGATAATGCCCGACGAGGTGTCCATTATCAGGAATTAATGGACGACGTGGAGGCGTGAACCGTCCGACGCGAAGCGCAGTACGGTTGCCTCCGCGAAGTCCATTAATTCCTGATAATGGACATCTCGAAGGGAATTATCCCGCTTATACCACGGTCACTTGACAACGTTGACCCAATTAAGACCATCAATTTATATTTTCATGCGTTTTACAATCCAAATATAACGTTTTCCACAAAACATAACTTTGTTTCCCTGGTTACGCCTGAGGGTCTGACTAATACCCGGAACCACAATTACACGCCCGTTAGGTTCTCATGCAACGGAAACGTTGTTCACTCCTCCAGTAATTAGGACGGACCATAGCTACGACTTTAGAACGGGAGGTAGCGGGAGGTGTTATAGTCCGCTCAGCTTTGTTTTGTTTCCCTGGTTACGCCTGAGGGTCTGACTAATACCCGGAACCACCATTACACGCCCGTTGAAACGTTGTTCACTCCTCCAGTAATTAGGACGGACCATAGCTACGACTTTCATGAGGCTTGCAATCATAATTCATGCCATTTTTCATGCTGACTGGATGTAGACATATCGTGCTTTTTCATGTTGTAGTCATGGCTGTCAAACAATGTCGTTTTAAATAATTAAAAACCATAGGTAGTACGTTTTTATTTAAAAGAAACATGTCAACAATTAACATTAATAACCTGGAAATCAAATAGGCCTAAATAGAAAAAAACGTAGGCCTAATTAAGGGGGGCTTAATCAACTTAAAACTGGGCCCTATGTGTTACAGACTAGCCGTTTTATTTTAAATTAAATTTGACGTTTCCATTTATGGTGAAATTTGATAGCGTTATAGGCAAGTCCGACATAGCAGCCTGTGAAGGAGGGTGTTTGACAGCATGGGCACTGTTTCTCGGGACATTTGATGACAAGACGTGGCTCCATTCTCGTCTCTCCTGCACTGACGGAGCCCAGTAAGCACGCAGGCTGCTCTCGCATCGATGGCCAGGCTGTCACCGACATTATTTGACGACTCTCCAGGCCGGCGTCTGAGAACTGACCTACAGCGGTGCTTCGGAGGCTGTGGTTTGTGTAGATCTGTGAAAGACCCACCTGAAATATAGAATGACAGGATATTTATTATATTATGGGGATGGAGGGAAACTATTTAGTAGCTATGGCCTAATACAAAATTATAGCCATAATCACCTCTTCGCTGATCCTTTTTAACATGTTCCCGAGGTAGTGGACACCCATCGGCTCCCGGGTGTACCACACGCCGGAGGCCAGGGTGCGCTTTGGGTGGAGGTAGAACGATTTGGCATCTGATGGACATTTTGCAATATATTTTTTGAAACTTTCCACCGGACACAGCGGATTCTCAGCCCTGGCAAACCAAATGAACCTTTTCAGGTTAATTCGGGTCTTTGTGATTCTTGCTTTGAGGATTGTGCGCCAGGCTGACATATTCAACCTCATCCTCGTCTCTCTGGAGGATGAAAGATGACATGGATAGCTCCCGGGTTCCCTCCCTGCCACGCCGAGCCAAACATATTTGGATGTCGAACCAGACTTTTCTGACAAGGCCGAAGGGCGAATCAGGAGACAGTGCAGTTGAATATTTAATACGTTCGAGGTCCGACTTGGAGATACAGGGATGGTGGAGGCTGGTATCTATACCACTTTTCCTGTACCGTTTAAGTACAGATTTAATCACGGCATTGCTGGTCCTGAATCTGGTGTCAGTTATAATATTGAAGCCAACTATATAACGCTTAATTCCGGCTCTCAGACTCCTTAGGCTGGCTATGCTGTACTCCCCTCCTGTCTTGGTGAACTGGACAGCATAAAGCATGTCAGCATAAAACTCCCGCAGTCTCATTAAGAGCATCAGAGGTGTAGTTTACGAAGTTGGAGTCCATTCGTTTTTGTTCAAGAAAGTCTCTCAGTATATTAACTGCCCATTTTGTTGTTGTTTTTGGTGTTGATCTCATCTTTGTCATCTTCTGTTTGATTTAATTCTCCCGGTGTTAACTCCTTGTGCCGTTGCTTTCTTTTCTTCTTTTCCATTTATTTTTCTTCTGCTGCATCCCAGTCATCCTAGTGAAATAACTCATTGTTACTTTGTTGCGGTGTTGCAATAAATTGTAAACGGCTTTAACTGCGGTCCCGTTGCTATGGTTACTAATTTTAGAGACATACGCCAGCTAGCGCATTAACGGTAGCGCATTAACGGTAAACAGACAATTTGACGGAACTACTTGTCCAGGTGTCCGTATATCAGGAGTTAATGCACACCCTGCAGCCAATCAGAATCGAGTATTCCCGCAGACCGTGGTTTCAGTGCAGGGTAGTGAGGGTAATGCAGCATGTGTGTTCAATCCTGCTTCCAAGTGGCTATGTGAGGGTAATGCAGCTTGTGTGTTCGATCCTGCTTCCTAGTGGCTATGTGGGGGCAGCTTATGTGCTTAAAATACGTAACAAATATATATATAATTCCGGGAGTTGTGAAGGGCCCATGCAAGTGAACCGATTGTCCCACGCAGTGACGGACTGGACGGTCTGGCATTCGGGCAGATGCCAGAAGGGCCGCGGCCTCTCGTGGGCCGTTTGGGCCGGCATCAGTGTTCACGTTAGCCGGCTATAGCCGGACATTGGCCGATTGCACGCACGCATGGCCGGTATAATAAAATGTAAACGGCCCACATGTCCGGGAAAAAAAAGAAAGAAGTTCGCATTTATGTATGAATTAATCAGTAGCATATGAAAACCAGTAGCGGTTCCTGGCCGAGCTCACCAGGGAGGCAAGCGCGAACGTGCATTCATGAACGCGTGCAGTGCACCCGCACATGCATAAACATGTCACTCAGTGGCCACGCTGTTGAACGCTGATTGGCTGTCATCACGCGAATTTCACGTCAAAGTTGAAATATTTAAACTCGAGCGAATTTGTCGCGGCACAAATCCTCGTGAACGCTCGCCTGTGCACGGCAAAAGTTTGCCGCAACAAACCAAAACTTTTCGCCGGTTTTCTCTCGCGAAAAATTCGCCCGATACTCGTCTCTACGTTCACTTTGTATGGGATCTTGTCGCCCCGTCCCGTCGGGCCTGATAATGCAGCAGGCAACATCCCACATCACCAAGGTCGGTGCTTTTTTTTTCAGATCCGGGTGGTTTTGCTGCGTTTTTTTTTTGGTCATCCAAGCGAACCGCTGTGCTTGATAAAGTGGTGGCACACAGACTTCCTAGAGCTTCATCAACAAGGTGGAACTTTCACAGTCGTGCTGTTAACACCATTTTTGAGCACAAGGACGACCTCCTGAAATGTTTTCGGACCACCAGAGAGAATGGTGAATTTGATGCAACAACTGTGAGAGAGGCTGGGGTTTTTTTTTCTTGCATTTTTTCATAAGATCATGGCACATGTAGACATGCTGTTTAACCAGCTGCAAAAGAGGAACATCGACTCTGTCTACATCACAGGAGTCATTCAGAGGTTCACCAACAGCATACAAGCTATCAGGTAGGCAATGTCATTTTTCACATTGACTGATTAAATGTCTATGATGAGAACAAACATTAATTACATGTCAGAATAACTCATAATTTTGATAATAATAACTAAGCCATTTTTCACAATTTTAAAGACATCCAGTTGGGATGAGCTAGTAAAAATGTATTAATGTAGTGACAATACACAGCTGGACTAATTTTATATCTCCAGCAGGTTTCTGAAACTGTAATTGTGCACAGCGACTTATGAATCATCTGTTTTGTATCAGGGACTCTGTTCCTCTATCTGTGCAGCAGCCATCCACAAAGAAACGGAAGCCCCCTAGGCCAAGAGGAGCAGAACCGGTTAGCTTCAGAGGTAAGCTGTAACATTGTTCTATATACAGGACATGAGGTGTTTTACTTTTGGTATCTTTGTTTGTCTTAAATTCCTGTGTAAAACAGTTAGCCTATGCCTTTAAATATTAACTATTCACCATACAGCTACTGAAAAAAGCAAACACGCTAAAATGTTTAGATGTAGTTATTTCATATTCATGATATTTAACAATAAGCTATCCTTGTCCTTGTGAGATACTAATAATATTTACATGGTGATATATGAACATTTAATTATACTGTTTATTATGTGTTTTTTTTAAATGATGTATCATTTCATAGGTATGTGATACCATTCTGAGTCATGCCAAGGAGAGGCATTCTTTCACTAAGCACCTCATCAGAGCCACTCTGCTGCAAGGAGACTTGTTCCCCCAACACAGCGTAAAGTGCCCAGATTCAGCGCTGGAAACCACTGTGGAAGCCTACCCCACACTGGACAAGGCCAAACTGAAGACTGAATTGTCCCTGGTCTATGAAAATGACCAGAGTTCAAGGCTTGCAGTGGCACACTGGCTCTCTTCCAGGTTTTCATGGAAAACAACCTTCAGGACACATTCAGCAAGACCGTAAGTCTTTTAAAGATTCTCATCACCACACCGATGACCACAGCAGAATCAGAGAGCTGCTTCTCTACTTTAAAGAGGATAAAAAACATTCCTTAGGAACACCATGGCACAAGACCGCCTGAACGCACTGGCTATGCTCTCCATGGAGAAAAACCTGATACAGAACATTCCTGACTTTAACACCAAAGTCATTGAGAAGTTTACCACTCAGAAAGACAGAAGAGCAAAGTTCATGTACAAATAAGAGCACTCACTCCCTCACACACATACTCTGAAACTCACTCAAACACACTCTCAAATTCCCTCACTCACACACTTTCAAACCCACTCACAAACTCACTCACACACTCTCAAACTCCCTCACTCACTCACACTCAAACTCCCTCACTCACTCACTCACAAACACTCACTCACAAATAAACAAACACTCACTCACTCACTCACAAACACACTCACACATATACTCACTCACACATATAGGGGAGAGCCGGGTCGATTGAAACACTTTTCAGTTAAACATCTTTTTCAAAGATGACGTTACGTATGCAAATAATTTTACAAATAACAACTCACAGGTGTGTTCTCTCCCTGCGTTCACACCAAAAGATGCATTTGCTGCCCGAACGCGTTGACGCCGAAGTTTTGCGGCACGTCAAATCAAGTTTTGCGGCGCAGCAAAACTTTTGCGGCGCAGCAAAGGTTTTGACGCGCAGCAAAACTTTTGACGCGCAAAAAAGTTTTGCTGCGCCGCAGTTTTGCAGCGCGTGAAGTTTCGCGGCACGGCAAGTTTTTCCCGCGGTGCTTCTGAATTCATTCACAACCATGGCCGACATTACGAGCATCATATCTCTTTACCTGTTGTGGAAGAGGGAGAGATGTCGGAATGCTCGTCGTCGTTTATGGGTTCATGAGACCATTCGGAGCCGTACAGAGCTCGGTGAATTTCACCGTCTTCTGCAGGAGCTCCGTCTGGATGGCGAACGCTTCCAGCGCTATTTGAGGCTGACTCCGGCCCAGTTTGATGACCTGCTAGCTAGGATCGGTGCTAGGATCTCTCGGTTGGACACCAACTACAGGCGCTCCATCTCAGCTTCGGAGCGCCTGTCCATCTGTCTCCGGTGAGTGGTTTCATAATTTGTGTCTCAAAAATCGAAACATAGACATTTTACTTCAGGTTCACCAAGCAGGCGTTTCCATGGTAGACACCACCATTATTATTATCCTCTGCCGACAATAGTATAGTATGTAGTCAAATACAATAAATAGATCCATTATGTTGATCAAATATGACTCCTGCCTTTGTAAAAAAAAAATATTACAAATAAATGGGGAAAAATATTGTAAATGTATGATACCTATACTATCTTCACTACAACACTTTTTTTTTATTCTGCAGATACCTAGCCACTGGGGACTCCTACAGGACCATTGCAAATAGTTTCCGTGTTGGGATCTCCACTGTCTCCAGCATTGTCCCTGATGTTGCCACTGCAATCTGGGACTCTCTGGTGGAGGAGTTCATGGCTGTGCCCAGCTCAGATGAGTGGAGGTCCATTGCAGGGAGGTTTGAGGAGCGGTGGAATTTTCCTCTTTGTTGTGGAGCATTGGATGGGAAGCATGTGGTCATTAAAGCCCCTGTTCACTCAGGATCCCAGTTCTACAATTACAAGGGAACTTTCTCTCTTGTTCTCTTGGCGGTTGTAGACGCGGAATATTGTTTCCGGGTGATTGATGTCGGGGGGTACGGAAGAACCAGCGATGGTGGGATTCTGGCCAACTCTGCTTTTGGTGCAGCTCTTCAGTCTGGGACCCTCCAACTGCCTGCCGAGCTGCCACTACCAGGAGCTGACCACCGAGGACCACAGCCGCTTGTCTTTGTGGCTGATGAGGCCTTTCCACTTCGGAAAAACCTCATGAGGCCATTCCCTGGTCGCAACCTGGCAAGAGAGCGCCGGGATTTCAATTACCGTCTGTCCCGAACTCGGATGGTTGTGGAGAATGCCTTTGGGATCCTTTCTTCCCAGTGGAGGGTCTACAGGCGTGCCTTCGAGGTCAACGTTGAAGTTGCGGAGAAGTGTGTGAAGGCTACCTGTGTTCTCCACAACTTCATGCGGAGGACCACCCCCCCCAAGTGCATTGAGGGGGAACATCCCAGTTGGCGAGGTGGACCCACTGCCAGGTCTACGGAGAGTTGTGCCAACAACTCAGCGAGGGAAGCCATCAGGATTCGGGAGGCCTTCAAGTACTACTTCTCTGCTGAGGGAACCGTCCCATGGCAAGACAACGTGTAGCGCACCAGCACACCCAAAACGGCTCTTTTAAGAGCCACCCACACATTACTATTGAGCAAACTTCCTGAAATTACTTTATTGAAAGTGATCTTCTGACTTAATGAAGAATGTCTCCTTAAGGCGAGACACGGCAGGCAAAATCATCGATTTTTCAGTCTCTGGTCAATTTTGATATTTTGGGCTATTTTGCACCGTTAACATGTAATGTTTCATACAAAAGAAAAAAAAAAGTCAAAACAAAACATTTAGGTGTTTGTTTTAGTATAGTTTGTCAACTTGCGCCTCTGAATTTTACAGAAGATTCACCAAAAGTTTGCTTTACGCACCGTTTCAAATGACAGCCGGTCTCTATCATATGTGTTCCGTGGTATCGTTGGAAAGCACTCGATCTGCTGCACAACATAAAACTGATATCTGATTGGCTGGACTCGATTTCCGACAAGACGATTGGTTCGAATGTATCACGTGGTATGCTCTCACGCTTCCTGGTTAGCTTTCCGTGGGACATTCATTTTTCGAGATGGCGCGTCGATTTAAAGCATCCAAGAAAAGAGCCAAGCAATTGGCACTTGCGCGAAAGATTATTGAGAGGGGAAGCAATACATCAAACGATGACATTCCGGAAAGTGCATCGTTGCGTAAATTGAAGCAGCAGAGTCCTGATCGCGGCAGTGACCAATATGCCACTCAGCAGTGGCTCATAGTTCATGTTGCTCGCTTGAACGAGCTAATAGGTGATCTTATTTGTCCAAACTGTACTGGATCTGGCTTGCAAATTCAAATCGATCCACAAGATCAGGGATTTTGTAATAGTTTGTTGCTTGAGTGCAGTTTGTGTGAACGGGACAAATACTGCAAAAGTGTGTTTACATCCACACGTCTTCACCAGGAGACTAGAGGTGACGTCGCATTTGATGTAAATATCAGGATGGTGCTTTTAGCTCACGAATTAGGATTGGGGTATGCAGCGCTCAAAAAGATAAGCAAGATTTTGGGGATTCCTGGCTTGTGTCTCAAAACTTTCCAGAGACACGATAAGACAGTGACAGGTAGGCTATGGCAAGTCTTTGTGTGAGTATATAATAAAAACAAATAAAGTGGCATTTCATCAAAAAATCATAAAATCAGACTATATGAAAATAACCAGAAATGTTAGTGATAACATTATACATATCATTTTAGTGGCAGAAATCGAGAGAGGTCTGGAGTCAATGCAGAGAACCAGGGACCAGATCAGGGAGGCATACTCCGAGATTGATCCTGATGTGGCTGACATAATAAGGGAGGATGAGAATGCCACAATCAACATCAGTGTGTCGTTTGATGGCACATGGCAGAAGAGAGGTTTCACTTCCCGCCACGGCATTGGCGTGTGCATCGACATCCTCACTGGACTGGTATTGGACTTTGAGGTGCTATCCTCCTACTGCCACGCCTGTACCCTGAGAGAGAGTGCTAGGCGAGATGGTAAAATGACACAGGAAAAGTTTGAAAGCTGGAAGGAGACCCATGTAGACTGTGCAAAAACGTTCTCAGGGTCAAGTAAGGCCATGGAGCAGGAGGCAGCCAAGAGGATGTGGGCCAGGTCTGTCTCCCAACATCAACTGCGCTACACAGAGATGCTGTCAGATGGGGACAGTGCAGCATTCAGGCAGGTGGTTGAACTCAACCCATACCCTGGGCATGAAATAACCAAGCTTGAGTGCATAAATCACGCGCACAAGCGCATGGGCACAGCTCTGAGGAATCTGAGTGCTAAGGCTAAGTTAGGGGGCAAAGGTCAGGGTAAGCTCACTGCCAAGAAATGCAAAGCCTTGCAGAACTTTTACAGGGGAGCTATTTTAAATAACCAAGGGTCAGTTGATGTAATGAAGGCACAAATATGGGCAGGTCTCCTCCACTGCATGTCCAGTGATGACAATCCAATGCACACTAGATGTAGTCCAACCTGGTGTTGGTACAGGAGAGCAGAGGAGAATGGAGAAAATCCAGACAGCCATCGGCTTCATGCAGGCAACTCGTTATCACGAGAGGTGGGTCAGAAACTCATCCCTGTGTATCACCGGATGTCCAGTGACAGCCTGCTCACACGCATGCAGCATGGAATGCCAACGAATGCCTCAATTCGGTAATATGGGCCCGATGTCCAAAGACAGTCTTTGTTGGGAAAACCAGGGTTGAGGCTGCAGCCAGTATGGCCATTTCTACTTTTAATGAGGGTGCCTCTGCTATGCTGGCTGTGATGGAGAAGTTGTGGCTCCAGAGTACAGTGGTTACTGTCAATCGGATGAAAGTTGATGACATGGTCCGAATATCAAAAGCCAATAGTGTCCATTCCGCAAGTGCAAAGCGGAAACGTAAAAGTGTAAGCACAGCCAGAAAAGTGAAAAGACACCAGCAGGAGATAGAGGAGGGCCCTACATATGGTGCTGGCATGGAGATGTAGATTGCACATTCATTTGGGGGAACTATGTTGTGTAATGTTTAAGTTTTGTTATGTAATATTCTTTAGTTTTGCCATAAAAATCTTTAAAGGCCGTTTTCTCAAAATGAGTCTTTCCTCACACGCCAAGCAAGGAATCTCCATTTCTGTAGCACCTACATACACCAAACTTAAGAATCTTATTCTCAGCTACTATCTGAAGATATTTACAGGGAGATTTGTTGATATATCATTCTTGGCCTGATTTACATGACATTTTATGCATAAAAATAGGGCGGAAATACATATTTTTAAGGCATTGGCAGTATTTTCTGATTAACTGGATAGCGAAAGGAGATATCCATAATCCCCTCTGTAAATATTTTTCTATTTAATATAGCAACAACATGAAAAAATAATTTTGAGCCTGGCTTTTTCCAATGGTCCGATTCTTCGTTTCAAAATGTATGCATATTTGCGCATATTTTATTAGATATAGCCTAATTAGCATATCTTAACATACAATTACAGAAAACTTCCAATGCATTTTTTTCTTCTAATCATGTGGCTAATCAACCGGTAAAGTTTCATAAAGATATCTGTAAGTTAAAAAAAAAATCCTATTCACCTGCCGTGTCTCGCCTTAACATACAACAGTAATATGCCATTATTAACTAAGTTTGTTAATGTTAAAGTTAGTTTATATTTTGTAATCAGGTAACTGTGACAGTCCTGAGCCGTCTTGCTTCCCTTCTGCTGGCCTCTGTTCTTCTTCCAGGGAAGCTGATTGGCTGGCCACCTCATTGAGGGATTGAACTCACCTGCAGGAAGCCGAAGAAGCAGAAGCAGAAGATGGGGGGAATCCAACATGGCGCTCTCGCTCTCCCACCTGGAAGGCTGGTGCTGCCTGGCACCCAACTGGGTTTTGTTTGGGGGTGTTATTCTAGCCCTTTAGCATACTCATAGTTTAGTTTAACTGTAAACACAACTCTACACTACAGAATGCTGATTTGTGGTTTTTTCGAGTTACTAAATGAATGTAACGTTCATTTAACTGTTGCTGCGTGGACCTCCCGTTCTTGGTTGTGCTCTTCAACGAGCAGGGCACAACATAACTGACAAAATTACCTTAAACAAAGTTGCTTGGACCCCAAAATCTGTGGCACAAAATAATTTGCAACATTTCCCTCAAGCAACATAAATGGCCATTCAATAAGGAATATGAAGACACATTTTTGGTATAATTTTTTTTTTATTGGTGTCTGTGTGTGTGTAAACAAAAAAAACAAAACAAAATGGGCATGGATCATTCCCTGCAACGATTGTCACCCCAGAACTTAGTCATCGACTGGTCCAAATTAATTGATCAAATTAAACTCTACTGGATTATGAACACAGTTTGCCTCGTGCAATAATGTATAAATTTGGAATTGAATTTGTTCCTTTGCATTGGGTGGCAATCGTTGCAGGGAAGGAAGTATTGCTTTTAAAAAGTGCTCATCCTCTGAGAGGACAGGTGGAGGCACAGGTGCGTTCTGCTTCCTCAGCACCTCCAGGAGTAAGGTCTCGATCTCCGTCTCCCTTTTTCTGTTTTGTGTCCTCACTGTTTCAAATGGAAACAAAATGTTTGGGTCAGGTAACAGACAAAAATACATTCAACATGAAAGGCTATGAGTACATAACTAGTCATACTCATAACATACCATTCATGCATAGGAACCCTTATGACCACATAAAACGAAGTGTAGCATAAAATAAATGTAATTTCACTCATGTTAAATGACATACCTGGGGCAATAGGAGGAGTGGTGACAGCAGCAGTTGGTGGTGGTGGTGGAATGGGTTCAGAGGCAGCAGCAGCCTCCGGCTCCTCATCATCTTGAGGTGACGAGGTAGTTATCAATCTATAGAACAAATCATGCTGTGTATGGGCGTGCATATGTGTCTTCGCTTATCGACCAACCTCCTAGGTCACACGCTGTCCCTGCTGCTGCCTCTGAACCGTGGTCCTCGACTGGGTACTCTGCAATCCTGTCTACCTCGACCCCCAGCACCATATTCCTACTGGTCTCCCTCGGAGTAACAAATGGGCCGAGGAAAGACAGGATTGCAGAGTACTTCCAATTCTTCAACGGGCCTGCTGCTGACCCACTCCTCTTTCCTGCCTCCTCCCTGCGTTTCACCCTGAGGTACGTGTCCCTCAGGACCTTCCACCTTCATCGGCATTCCTCCTCTTGACAAGAAAAAAGCCTGCGCTGTGTGTAATTCGAACTGAGCTGTTAAATGCTAACTGCTCACTAAGTAGCTTGGTCCAATTGATAGCTGGAATAAAGTAACTTTTAAAGTAAAGTAAATTCAAAAAGACTTACCAGTTAGCCCGACCTCCTCGCTCACCTTCAGCCAAGCCTTGGCCTTGACCGTCCGGTCCTTGTAAATAGCCAAGGTTGTGTTAAAGATCACCGGGTATGCGGAGACTGCAATTATAATCTTCTCCTCCATTTTAGCGCTTTGATCTGGATCAGGTAGTGAACTCTAGGTCACTCCAAGGGAGTAACCCTGATTGGCTGTTACGGCATGTCACTCAGTGGCAACGCCTCAGTGGCAACGCTGTTGAACGCTGATTGGCTGTCATCACACGTTTGCTGCCGAAAAGTTGAAATATTTCAACTCGAGCAGCATTTGACGCGCCGCAAAATACGTGAACGCGCCCGCCGCCCGTGCCTTGCAGCGGGCACGGGCATGCCGCGCTGCAAATCAGATTTTGACGCGCCGCAAATCAAATTTTGCTGCCGGTTTTCTCGGCAGCAAATGCTGCGGCAGCAAAGCAGCAACGCGTCTCTACATTCACTTTGAATGGGATCGTGCCGCGCGTCAACTTTTTGCATCTTTTGGTGTGAACGCAGGGTCTTAATTACAAGTGAAATTTAATACATATGTTGGATGATCGAGCTGTTTTTTAACTTTGAACGTAAGTTGACATCTGTTTCAAACGCCCCGCCTAGTCGGGACGTTTGAAACACACATGCGGGACGAATGAAACAGCATATTTTAAAAAATAATCTATTGCCCTTACTCTTGTTTTTACGCTACATACCAGACAACATACTAGTGTACTCGTCATTGCTAAAATTTCATATAATTCCGCGTAATATAAATAGGTCAAAATATATTTTTGGCCCGTGCGTAATTGTCAAGATGCACATTTCGATTAAAACTTTATTTTGGACGACTAAATTTGCCTTAAATGTACTTATTTCCCTGTCCTAAGTCATGTTTAAGGATACACAGTTGAACATCCTTTTATTTATTTTAAACAAAAACTACCAGGTCAACAGGATATCACGAGACCTGTTACATCTGAAATCCAGTGTCTAAACTTATTTTATCTGATAAATATTGTGTAATAGTCTGCACATTTACATGAACATTATGTTGAAATCATAATAAGCAGAACTTTGACACTCTAGCTGATGGATGGTAATGGCCATGTGTCGTGACCAAGAGCAAGGGTGTAGAAGGCTAGCCTATAGCTTATACCCAGCAGTTCTTAAGTGTGCATGTCCACTAAATTAAATTATTATTGTCATAATTTAATGTAGCCATTGTTATTTTGGATGCGTTACAATGATGGACGAATAGTAGGCCTACCCTGCAAAATATTTAATAGCCAAGCTCCCACTCATAGCCTAACCCAGGCCTCATAGTTAGTTAGTTAGTTAACCAGTCTATAATGTTAAGTGAATTGTGCTGTAGGCCTACATTTACAGTATTTCCACTGCAAACTAGTGAAGACACATGGACAGTATAGTAGGCTAAATATTTTTATTCTTTGTCACACAGGTGACACAGGTAGTGTGCACTCCCGTCGGTGCAAGCCTCATGCGACCACTTGTAGCAAAAGACACACTGGACCCACTCTTCCCCAGGCATCGAGGCGCTGAAGTGCTCGCAGCACACGAGGCAGCTGAAGCCCTCGCTGGATAGGCCTAAATAAGTTGGAGAAGTAGAGGCAGTAATAGTGGTGAACTCTGCTGCCTCCGGAACAGGACACACTAGGCCTAAGGTGGGGCTGACTCCATCAGCGGGCCAGGTGATGGTGGGCGGAGCAGCTGAGGTGGCAACAGGTGTGACTCCAGCAAGGGGGGCGGCATCAGGAGCGGGCGAGAACAGCCTCTTCTTGGGAGCCCGAGAGGAGGGAGGCTGGTTGGCGGGACGACGCTGCTTCACAGTTCCCTGCTTTTCTGCCTCTAAAGCAGCCCTCACCGGGGTGTCCGCCCCCTCTCCCCTGAGGTCACTGACCCGACCTGCTTCTGCCCCATCTGGGCGACGAAACGGTCTGGCACCTGGACAGTGGTGACCCCTGTAAATAGTTGTGTGAGCATAGTTGTGTATATATATAGTTATGTGTATACAGTTGTGTTTTATGTTAATATAGTTCATATTAAATACCGGTTTCATCAATGTTCCAAATATCCTTGGCCTGGAACTGGTGCCGGTCCAGCACCGTCTTTAAATTTTGGTGGAACAAGTTGACAACCGTTGTTGGCTAGTGGCCTTTGGACGCCGAAGGGAGAGGCTGCCACTGCGCTCCATGAAGGAGGTGAACCTGTCCTTCCCCGCCATGCTCTTCCTCGACCAGGATGCAGGGAATGGGCAGCTGAAGTGCACTGCCAGCTCAAAGGCAAATTTTCTGACCTGAAGGGGTCATAAAAAGTTGATGTACATTTCTGTGTTTATGTTTGTTATTTGTTCATATTTATTAATTAAAGCATGTGCATAGCATACATGTGTGCCCGTCCTAAAACTTATGTAGCACTTTTCACAACACTGACCTCATTAGGGGTGAGCCCAAAATAAATGGCTTCTGCCCTCTTCAGGTAGTCCCTGACCTTTCCCTCCTGCGCTGCGTTAAAAACCCTATTGTGCGGGTTGTAGCCAGGGGACCTAGCCGCTTCACTGCCCTCTTCTGCCCTCCGCTTGAGGTAGCGTGACAACGTCACATGATTTATGTTGTTTGCCAACGCTGCCTGCCTCACTGAGCTCCCAGAATTGACCTCGCTGCAGGCCCTGGCATACACCCATGCAGGAACCAGCCCACGGGAGGTGGTTCTCCTTCTCACGCACGGCATTTTTCACTCAGTAATAATCTGTTGATGCATGTGATTAACACGTTTTGTTCATTCAAAATATGTTATTAATTCAAAGCAGTAGTTATTCATTGCAAAACATTTATTAATTCTGTGATTTATACAGGTAATGATCGTGCAATGTTCGCGTAATTACGCATGGTGATGTGCGGGACGTTTGAAACAGGTGTTTCAATTGTCCCGACAGCGACTACTGACACTTAAATTTTACTTACAGCTCTCGTAAACAGGTTTGCAGGATAACATCTGAACGGCGTGACGTCATTGCACGAAATTTCCCGGGGTTGGTCAGTCTTGCTTGCTGAACGTAGTGACGAATTTTGACATGAAAGCCTTGCGTGGTTTTCGAGTAAATCGCTGTGTTTCACTTTGAAAGTAAGTTGACATCTGTTTCAAACGCCCCACCTAGTCGGGACGTTTGAAACACACATGCGGGACGAATGAAACAGCATATTTAAAAAATAAACTATTGAACTTACTCTTGTTTTTATGCAATATACCGGGCAACATAGTAGTATACTCGTCATTGCTAAAATTTCACATAATTCCGCATAATATAAATAGGTCAAAATATATTTTTGGCCTGTGCGTAATTGTCAAGGGCACATTTCGATTAAAACTCGCCTTTCTTCCTTTGGACGACTAAATTTGCATTAAATTTACTTATTTCCCTGTCCTAAGTCATGTTTAGGGATACACAGTTGAACATCCTTTTATTTATTTTAAACAAAAACGACCGCGTCAACCGGATTACATGACTCCTCTTGCGTTTGAAACAAGTGTTTCAATCGTCCCGACAGCGACTACCGACACTTAAACCTTTTTTACCTCTAAACTTCAAAAATCGGACATTGCACAATTTAACACAGGTTTAAGTACTAATTAATCTGTTGTATAGTCATATTATTATGGCATGAAACAAAAAACACAACTATTTATTACAAAACAACTACCGCAGGAAGGAGTTAGCTCTCTCGAAAACAGGTTTGGGGGTTAACATTTGAACGGTGGGACGTCATTACACGAAATTTCGTGGGGTTGGTCAGTCTTGCGTGCTGAATATAGTGATGAAATTTGACGTGAAAGATTTGGTTTTCGAGGAAATCGCTGTGTTTCAATCATCCCGTGTTTCAATCGACCCGGCTCTCCCCTAACTAAAAGAGCCATCTTTGACTGTCTTAAAAAAACAACTAAAAAGTAGTACTTTTCTAAGTTAAGACAGTCAAAGATGTCTCTTTTAGTTCTTCAGTTGTAACAACTGCAGTTGGTCAAGGACTTTAGTTTACATGCAAGTTTCTTAATAAATACATTTGAAATCAATTCTTAACTTTAGTTTTCATTCTTACATTAGAGTAATGCCATGTAATGTTTTAATGGTATGATGTCATGTTTGTAAATATTACTGTACATTGTGAATATTGCACTGAAGCTTGATATGAAGGAAATCGTGAAGAAAATCGCAATTCGATCTTTTCCTGAAATCGTTCAGCCCTAGAACTTCCACAAATGCCCGAAGGCGCTTGATTTTAAATTACATAGGGAAATACAGACTTATGAACTATGAAAGATTACAAGCCAATCGCCAGGACCACAACACTGTAATTGTTTGTGTTAGCCAGATCCATATGCTAACGGCTAGATCCCATAAAGACACGTTAGCCTTGTGGTTTTACTGTCGTGTAAATGAAAAAAATACTCCATGACATGTAATAATTCAGCAATTATCGGCTTCTCACCTGTCCAGCAGGAAAAATGCCACACAAGCATCGGCTTTTAGACCTTTCTCATCCTTCAGTTGCCGCCAACATTGGAAAGCAGCTCCTAGGATTACTCTTGATTTTTGTTTTTCTCTTTCAGTGTTTTTATTATCAATTGCTCTCTCAAAAATAGTTTTCCTTCCGTTTGCTGGTGGTGGTAGTTCTGGTGGCGGCGTCTTGTCTACCATGGAAATTGTCTTCAAGTGCTAGGTCCAAATGTGGATTAGCTAGTCAGCTAGCTCCAGTAGCTACCGCAGGATAACAACAAACAGAAGCTTGCTCTGGGTCATGAGCTTTGAGTATGTGCACGAAGGGGTCACGCGTGCAGTATGACAATTGGATTGACGTACTTACTGTCCAATACCACTCGGTGGGTCTGGAAGTCATTGGCTGGAGTTTTTCGAGCCCTGCCCGACCGTTCCACAGATGTTTGACTTGTTTAATTTTCATGCCAGTGGCTGTAAGTGTGTTATGATAAGGATTTCATGTAATTTTGCAAAAATTGCCAAAAAAGAGAATTCCATACCCCACCTTTAAAGGACATATTAAAAGAAAATTAAAATTACTTCCGTGTAAAATAGACTTGGCTATGCTATTGAATATAGGCTCTCTGGAAAATGACCCAGAACTTGTTGGCCCATTAGTTTTGGTCCCTTCTCTCAAACAATAGTCAATCATTTTTGCTGTACTGTATTTTGTTTGCATGGCACGGCAAGATAATGCATTTCTCTAGAAATATTTAACTAGCCTAGGCTTACACTGCAGCATCTAACCTTACATTTACATTTTCAGGTTTAATTAACAATTACAAGCAAATAAAAAGGTGAACTTAATGTATCACGTTTCATTCCATGTATTTAGGTTGTATCCCTGTTATATAAAGTAAATCAATTCGATTGTAGGATAATTATCTTTTTTTATTACCTTTTGCTCAAAACTTGCAGAGGGACAATTTACGTGAGCACGCACGCACATGCACACACACTCAATGTCTTAATCTCACATATATTTACGCAAAAAGGGCATCCAAATATTAACAGGTTCCCATATTAACCTAGGAGTGACGGCTATACTTGTATGAAAGTTGAATTAAATTGATGACAGTCTAATAACTTTTGGATATTCAATGTCTTCGTTAATTGTTTATTTTGCATATGGCCTAATGTTGAGAAAGTACCACATTATAAAGGGGCATGCCATAGAGCAGAATCCTTTCATAAAATCATATTATTCATCATATTATTAGCAGCGCGGACGAGACATCTCTATATATATCTATGGCTGCATGCAGGACTCTTATTTTGATATCACTAAACCGGATGTAAGAATGCAAATAAGCTATTTCCAGCAAACAGCTTAAAAAACATGATTTCTGGAACTCAAATACTATTTTTACTTTTTGGGAAAACACCATATTATGTCACCTTTAACTTTATAATAGGTCCCTGGTACGCAGCAAGAAAGATAGTCACAATACTCCCGTGCCATCTGTTTGTATAATTTAATTAACAGCGTGGGCTCCCGCTAGCTTAACAGAGTATTACCATTACTCTTGCATTAACAAGAGCATAAAGCTAACGGTACGGCCACACCAAACGCGTTACTCCCGTTAGGGGCGTCAAAATTCGGCATTTTTGCATAGGGAACCATTGGTATAGGCGCGTAGACGCGTTACATGCGATGAAGCGTCGCGTTAGGGGCGTTAGGCGCGTCAGACGCACGTAATTACGCACGTAAACGCAGTAACGCGCCAACGCCCGGAGTTCAGAAATCTGAACTTTCAACGCTCCAACGCGTGACGCTTGGCCGCGATAGCCAATCAGCGTTGAGCTTGACCCGACGTCACTGGCAGAGAGTAGTGAGCTTAGACAGAAGCATACGGCCGACATCTTTCTTTATTCTGGGTGGAAATAGTAACATAGTTACGCTATTAAATGCGTTTATGGAAATGTGCATTTTACTTTCATAATGTTCGCTCGGTGAATGTGAAGGATGTTTGGTTTGATAGTTATGACGAAGAGGGAACGCTCCGTTCACTTGCATGGACAGAGTCTCTGGATGCTAAGCAACCTCAATGTCTTGGCGGACTATTTCTCTGCTGATCAACACTACGAATGCTGGAAACACAACAGACACACCATGTGAAGTTATTTAACCCGATTATTGTTATTTATATCAGAGATTATTTAATCTAACCCGATCTTCACCCTGCTACCCTTTGGCAGGCGCTACCGGGCCACCACAGCCCGCACCTCCAGACTGCAGAACAGTTTCATCCCCAGGGCCATCACAGAACTTAATAATCACACTACACTACTACCCTCCACCCAGCACAACTGCACTTTTGTTAGTGGTTGCACAAAGAAATGTTGTTGTGTATCCAATGCACAATGACAAATAAAGTAAATTCTATTCTATTCTATTCTATTCTAAACTCTTCACCCAAACCCGGCGGCGTTTGGGTTTCCTACCTCGGACTCCAGCGCAGCCACGGCCGACAACTATCTTTATTCTGGGTGGAAATAGTGACATAGTTACGCCATTAAATGCGTTTATGGAAACATTTTTAGCAAGAAATGTGCATTTTACTTTCATAATGTTCGCTCGGTGAATGTGAAGGATGTTTGGTTTGATAGTTATGACGAAGAGGGAACGCTCCGTTCCATTGCATGGACTGAGTGTCTGGATGCTAAGCAACCTCAACGTCTTGGCGGACTATTTCTCTGCTGATCAACACTACGAATGCTGGAAACACACCAGACACACCATGTGAAGTTATTTAACCCGATTATTGTTATTTATATCAGAGATTATTTAATCTAACCCGATCTAAGCTCTATCACCCAAACACGGCAGCGTTTGGGGTTCCTACCTCGGACTCCAGCGCAGCCACGGCCGACAACTATCTTTATTCTGGGTGGAAATAGTAACATAGTTACGCCATTAAATGCGTTTATGGAAACATTTTTAGCGAGAAATGTGCATTTTACTTTCATAATGTTCGCTCTGTGAATGTGAAGGCTGTTTGGTTTGATAGTTATGACGAAGAGGGAACGCTCCGTTCACTTGCATGGACATGGAGTGGACTCATCTAGCTGCGTTGGCGCGTTGGAAGCGTTGAACCGAGTAAACCACCCCACAATGATCAAGCGTCAGGTTAGGCGCGTTACTCGCGTTATCCAACGCGAGTAACGCGTTTGGTGTGGCCGTACCGTAAGGCCACACTGCACGCGTTACTCGGGTTAAAAAATGCGCATAACGTGCCTAACTTTCCGCTTGAATATTCTGTATCACAAAAACGGTTCAACGCGCCTAACGCGGCTGTGGCTGCGCTTGATTTAGGAGTCTGAGGTAGGAAACCCAAACGCCGCCGTGTTTGGGTGCATGATAGAGTTTAGATCGGGTTAGATTAAATAATCTCGGATATAAATAACAATAATCGGGTTAAATAACTTCACATGGTGTGTCTGTGTTTCCAGCATTCGTAGTGTTGATCAGCAGAGACATAGTCCGCCAAGACGTTGAGGTTGCTTAGCAACCAGAGACACTGTCCATGCAAGTGAATGGAGCCTTCCCTCTTAGTCATAACTATTGAACCAAACATCCTTCACATTCACCGAGCGAACATTATGAAAGTAAAATGCAAATTTCTCGCTAAAAATGTTTACATAAACGCTTTTAATGGCGTAACTATGTTACTATTTCCATCCAGAATAAAGAAAGATGTCCGCCATATGCTTCTGTGCAAAAGTCACTACTCTCTGCCAATGTCGTCGGGTCAAGCTCCACGCTGGTTGGCTATCGCGGCTAAGTGTCACGCGTAGGCGCGTCATTACGTGCGTATGCCACGTCTAACGCCACTAACGTGCCGCTTTAACGCGTCTACGCGCCTACACCAATGGTTCCCTATGCAAAAATGCCGATTATCAACGCCAACGCGCGTGCAGCCTTACCTTTAGCCTACGGCGGCAGCGGAAATCTGCTCAATCCTCAATGTGGACTGAGTGCACGCCCCTCAATGTGGGCTCCGTCTGCGGGCTGCAGTCAGGGGCTTCTCGCTTTTACACCAAAGAGTATTACTAGCTTGTTTAGATCTAATAACACTCAATGGTTTCTCTATCCCTCCTCATCAATCTGAGGAGGAAGCAACGGCCCATCTCTTGTGCCCCGTACGCGCGCTTGCCTGTTATGTGAAGCGCACGGAGGCTCTGCGCAAATCTCAAGTTATTTGTGCATTACAGAGAACATTCCCAGGGCATCCCCCTGACGAAACGACGGCTGTCACATTGGCTGTGTGAAGCTATCACACAGGCTTATGTGTCAGCGGGGGGAGACTATCAGAGTTCATTTGACTAGAGGATTAGCAGCCTTGTGGGCTTCCCCATGCTCTTTTATTAGGTTTTACCTAAGAGACATGTCGCGCCTCTCTATGACACACTCAGTACTAGGTGCTTTGTCAGAGTGAGTGTGATTGTGTGACTTATTCCCTTGCATATTAACACAATGTGACGTGGAGTCATAAATTCATGCTGAGTGCTCTTTTGTCTTATCAGACACATTAGAGTTGCTCGTTGATGACTTGCCGTTAGACGCATGACGTATGACTAGGGTTGCCAACCGTCCCGTAAAATACGGAATCGTCCCTTAAGGCGGCTGCATGCTTCAGCGTTGGTGTTACGTTGTTGCGCAAAATTTACTCAAAGCAATTCATGCTCCCTTTTAGGTTGCGCGTGTTGCCAAGCAATTTACCGCCAGAACAGTAGGTGGAGTAATATGTGGAGTAAAGTTTTTCGTTGAAGACGACCTCGAGAATGACGTCTTTGTCTGTGGGAGTCGTTGGTTTGTTTATGTGCCAAAGTTTGATGATCTCCTTTCGCGAGTCATCCGATATCTTCCCGACTCTCACCAAAACCGGCCCTTGTCAGGGAGCAGCTGGCAGATTATGTTTTGTCAGATGCTGGCGTGTTTCCCCACCAGTAGCCTACAATGTGCTACGATTGGGTATGCGCACTGACCAATAAATATATATACATTGGTCACTTGGAAGCATGACTTTTGATTCATTAGTTATCATGTTACACAAGTTAGCTAATTTGGTTTACGTCAAACTCATTAATTCATATCCATATAACAGCAGTTTATACAACAGCTACTGCCTTGACAGATGAATGAATTATTTAAGTGTAGGCCTATAGCCAAAGGCTTTAAGCTATAGCGCATAATGTCCACATAAATTATATGGTAAGCAGCATTATTAGAGAAAAGGGGTTTATTTATCAAATACAGAAAATAGTCCCACCATACACGCACACATTTTTCATTCACTACACACTCACGCTTTCAAATTTCATTCACTCAAAGAGGCTACTGAACTTATGTTTCACACAGAACATGAACACTATGTTTCACATAGAACGTGAACACAAAACATTACGTAATTAATTCAAATAGGCTAACACTAAAACAAATAAGGCCTAATAGAACGAATATCGGGTGACAAGATCATTAAAATGGCTCACAATCCCGCATCAGCTGTTTGATGTCGCGCATCAAAATAGCACTTTGCCCCTGTGGAAGGGTTCGCATAATTATGTGCCAGATCGTGTGGTAGGTGGCGGCATAGTTGGCGGTATGAAAACAGGAAATGTGATACTCCAGACAGGAAGTAGTAACCAGACGAGCAGACCAATCACAGCCTTGCAGGCTGAGCGGCTCGCGTAAAAGCTTACGTAAAAAATGACGCAAGTCTAGAAAAATCCCCCGACGCACGCAAGACGTGAGAAGTCGCGCAAGGGGTGCGCAAGGGCGCGCAAGGGCCTCTTGCGCTTGCGCTTACGCTTACGTAACTGAGCATAAATCAGCCTTTATTTGGCAATTAAATGTTGCGTCCCGTATTGAACCAATACGGGACGTAATTTGTTCCGTATTTCCATAAATCTCCAATACACATGTCTGTCACACACACAAATACTAAATCTAACAATGATCAAAACAAAACACAGGGAATACGGTACTACGGTCAGCAAAATTGTCGCGGCGGGATCTACGCAAGACCCGCTCCGGTCATCTGTGTGTATGCGCATGCGTGTGGTGGTCACGGTTGCCTAGCGACAGACACCACACACCGGCGCTGCTCACAAAACCCGCGCCTTTTAAAAATGCCCACTACACCCGGTACTCCACCACGTCCTCAAAAGCGTAAACGCTTGCAGAAATACGGACGTGAGTGGGAAGACGCACATCCTTGGCTGGACAGCGTCAGTGGAGATGTTTACAAGGCAAGTTGTAAAATATGTCGGCGAGTGTTTTCAGTGGCGCACGGTGGTCTGTCTGACATCAGACAGCATGCAACAGGAGAGCAACACTGCAGACACGAAAGATCACAGAAGACCCAAGCGTCAGTGTCACAGTTCTTCATACCCCAATCATCTCCTGAGGTTGATACGGTATGAGACATTATGTTGTGATTGATTTCCTATCTGGTTGTGCTTTTGCCAGAACATCGCAGTGCATGGGCAGAGCCTATTTTAGTAAACTGTTGTGGTTTGATTGATGTTTAGGATGTTGAGTTTCAAAAGTTGAATGAACGACCATTTATTTAATATACAGAAGTATATAAATATTATATATGGCCACTTAAAGAACAAATCATACTAATGGATTAACAGTTAATAAATAAATAAATACATTTGTTAAAAGAAAACCTTTATTCTTTAATATACATACATTTCCTAGATCATCCCAGCATCCACTGGATGTGTGGAAAGGATCTTCTCCAGAATGGCCAACAAATGGAGTGAATGCAGGAACAGGTGCTCCACAGAGCTCATGAGAAGTGAGCTCCTGATCACTCTCAACTTTGAGCAGTCCTGTTCAGAGTTTTACAACAGCGCTTTGAAAGACAAAGAGTTACTCAGTGCTGCAAGGAGTAACAAGAAGTACACCTGGAAAAAGAAGTAACAGTTTTGAGGGGAGGAGTAATGTTGAGGGAAGGAGTAATGATTTGCACTTTCTTTTTTTACATAAGTTTATAAGTGTTTTTGTTGTTTATTTGTACTGGTTTTTTTTGTAAAATTTTTCAAAGAGAGTCCCTATAGTTATGCACTTAAAAAGTAACATGAAGTTCTCAGTTTATTTAGTTTATATTTTAAAAGTTCATTGCTGCACACGCCACACAAAGAGATTTCATTCAAGATTTAATTGACTGCACTTTATAAGAGAATGTTATGTGGTAATAAAGCATTTCAAGCTTTAAGTATGACTAATTGCTTTCTTGATCAACCCTTTACTAAAAACACCAGCACAAAATAAAACATACCACTAATGCGGGCGCCCCGCCCCACAGGAGTCGGCCCGTGGTGGGCGTCCCTTATTTTAATTTCTGAAAGTTGGCAACCCTACGTATGACGTATGTTATGCTACGTCTGACGCATTATACTGGGCGCGTATGTAGCTGTGTTTCTGGTACTGATCGGGACCAATGAGGTATAGACCACATCGTGCTTCGCGCTTTAACCCAATAGCGATAACCTTAAAAGGCGAAGCCTATACGACATAGAATGTTAGTTACATATTGTAACATTTACATTTAGGGCATATAGCAGACGCTTTTATCCAAAGCGACTTACATCAGTTAATACACACATTGACACACCGACGGCAGAGTCAACCATGCAAGGCGACAGCCGGCTCGTCAGGAGCAGTTAGGATTAAGTGTCTTGCTCAGGGACACATCAACACTCAGCTAGGAGGAGCTGGGGATCGAACTAGCAATCTTTCGGTTACAAGACAACTGCTCTACCTCCTGAGCTAAGCCAACCCCGTAACGTCTAGTTTCTATAAGTATATGCGCAGCCTTTTATATATATATATATGTATAAGTATATGCGCAGACTTATATGTGCGGACTGCGGACGTGATTAAGGCCCACGCTGTTGGTGGGCGGGGATTACAAATTTTTCAGTGCTACGGCTCGCGCCTAGGGAAAACCCAATAGCGATAGCCTATACTCTATAGAATCGTTTTATGCATGCTGAAAATTGTATAACTTTGTCACATATAACCAGAAGTATTAGTTTGGATTTCTATGAATGCTTTTATCTATGTGCCTTTTGACTTTGTTATTATATGACAACCAGGTTATATGCTTATTAATGTATTGTTGACAATGACTTGTATTTTCTATGAGACCCACCTAGGTGAATGCCGTTTCAGAATGCCTCCACTATGGAGTTTTTCCGCTTTGGTCGGTGGCGTTTGATTTTTTCCTACTTTGACTATGTTTTCGGTGTGGTTAATGGTGTTTATGGCTTAAAATCATATAGTATGGTCATCTGAGATGACTAAGGAGGGATTGTTACGTATTTTAAGCACATAAGCTGCCCCCACATAGCCACTAGGAAGCAGGATCGAATACATAAGCTGCAATAACTACTCCAGCCACAGATGCCAGCACCTATAGACAGGCATAGTGGGTGGAGCTAATACGTCACATAGGCCACGCCCACTTCACCCTAACCAGCGCGGCTGTGAGATTGGAGTGCAAAATGAACATCATGGTTGACAACACCCAGCAACAGTTCCAGCCCTTCCCCACATACCTTGGAGTGAAACTTGACGCTGATACGGCGTCTATCCGGCACCACATGGGGTGCCTCCACACAGATGCTGCGCATTTCCACCGAGGCCGTGGTGTTCTCAAGCACAGAATACTGTGCCCCGGTGTGGTGCCATAGGCCCAAAACCACCACCGAGACACCTCAGCAAATGCACCTCAAGTCCCGGCGCCCCTTTGCAATAGACGCCCAAGAAAATACCAGGAGGCGACATGGAGGGAGCAGTGGAGGTCAGCGGAACCTTCTCGCCTATAACATTACATCAAAGATCCCACAGACGTTCCTGTCCAGCACCTACCCCGAACGCAGTGGACACCCCTTTAACCGCCTGAGGACATGCGTGGGACGCTTCGGGGTAGCAATGCTGAAGTGGGGCAACACAGACAGTGCCTAATGCGAGTCTGGAGACCCAATACAAACTGTGGAACACATCCTAACCAACACCGGCCCCCGAACGGCGAGCGTGGTCTAAGGACATACGACAGAAGAAGATCACTGTTTGGTTCTGGCCACACAATTCGTTCTATTATCATCTGAAACTTGAATTATAAAATCATGACCATGCAACTCCTGTACATGGTCTGTAGGCACGACAGCTTACCTCTGGGTCCAGCTCTGCCTCTGCAGATCTGAGGAACAGGACAGATGCCAGTTTAGGCCGCTCTTTTAACACTTTCAGGATGCGAGTGTCCTTTAGCCGCAACTGCACCATTTGCCTCTCACGTCTGACAATTAGTTAATTAATTAATTTAGAAAGGAGATGGCACCAGAAACAATATTTAGCCGCATACTCTATCCAAGAACACATTTACTGTACGTGTAAATAGCTGATTGGGCATTCTCATACCCCATGATGGAGGATTTGTTGTGACAACAACCTCCTTTTGTTCTCTGTAAGAGTGGGAAGGTCCCAGCTGAGGGCCAAGTTGTTCACCTGGTCTACATTTTCGGAGGTCAGGACAGTCTGGCTTTCAAGCTGTTAGAAAGCAGTTCTAATTGTATACAACACCGGTCAACAATTACCAAACACATGGGCAGATGAAAAGAGACAGCACAAATTGAATTGTTAGACTTGCAAGGCTGACAATCTCCACAATGTCCAAATCTGGGCAAACTTCTAACTGCAAGACTGCAGCATCTATGGCCCCCATGTCCTTGCTGGCCAGCAGAGGGAAAAGGCACTGGCCCATCCGTGTCAAAAGTGGACCCCGATTTAGGAAAGGATGTCCGATTATTCTCCCTGCCAGGCGGAACAGATCCCCCTGGAGCAATGGCAAGGAGGTGGATGGACCAAGTGGTCTGCCGCTCCAGTGAACAGGATTGTTTTCCCACCACTGTAGTCTTAAGGAGATAAACCAAGAACTGAGCTATCAGCATATCCTTATATCTGCATATATTGAGAAACGTTACATAAAACTTAACATTGACTTACCAAGGTGTAAATGTAGGCCTGTTTGGACCTTATTCAGGCATAGCGAAAATAAATATTTCTTCAGGCCATCCCAAATTGCACAGTCTTCTGTCATATATAAAACAATGCAAAATTCTTGAGGAGTGCACCTTTTAGGTGTGTTACTAGTTGTAGTAGATGTACCATAATGTACATGTTTTGCTCATTAAGGGGAGGGAAGGGGGGGCTACTGAGTAAGGTAGTCGCATGTGAGGATGCATACATGTTTTTTACACACTGTGGCGACCCGACCCCAGGAATGTCTCTCTCGCGCCGAAATCAACACACGCCAAGTCGTTCAAAGCCCGGTAGGGCGTTTATTCAATAAATAAAAAAACCCGCGTGGTCGGTGCCCAACGCGGGAAAACCAAAAATCATACGTGCGACTCCGTGAGCCACGGTGGTGTCCAGGGGAATTGTCTCTCCGGCGGGCCGGTCTCGTCCCTGGAGGGGGAGGTCACTCTCGTCGGTGAGGCCGTCCTGGTGGTGCGCGCCGTGTCGCCGTGCGTCGTCCTGGCGTTATATCCACGAGTCTGCCCGTCCGTAACGGGTCCTGGAGGTAATCCGCTCCGCTTGGTCTCCCGGTCTCCTTCCCTGGGAGAGCAACAAACAGCCTTTTAAAGGGTACCTGATCTTCTGCCGCAGGTGTTCTCCATTACCTTCATTGAGGTTACGCAAGGGCTGCTCTTTGGCTCCGGCTGGTGGATATCGGCGGTATACGCCATCCAACACCTCTCCCTCTGACGGCCTGGCGTGAGGGTTTGGGGCCGGGTTGCCACAATACCTAGGCTGACCAAACGTCCTCTTTTCCCCGGACATGTCCACTTTTTACGTCCCGTCCGGGGCGTCCGGGGGGGTTTTATTAATTGATGATAATGTCCGGTTTTCGGACATTATGCTTTGCATAAAGGAAAGAATAGATAGATTGATAATAATGAATAATGTCTCTCTGACGTATTGCTTCGGTCTATGGCTTAACCTGCGGAAATAGATAAATTGACAAATGATAAATAACCTTTTTACTGTGTAGCTTCCATTTACTGTTGGACCCGTTAAAACTAAAGTTGACAAGGATAAGTGATATCTCTTTTACTGTGTTTCTTTGAATTACTGCTGGACCTGTCGCATATCTATGCGATACTAAACAACATCTCTTTGCCGCTTGGTTGACGGTTTAGTCTGTTGAAGCAGATTAATCAATAAAGGATAGATAACGATTATTGGCTATGAGGAATGTCTGGATGTATTGAATGACGCCTCTAGGCCCTGTTGTTGTTTTTTGCTTCCCCCCCCTGTTTTTTCTTCCTTTTTTCTCGTTCTCCTCCTCCAAAAGTGACAAGAGTTACCCCCTAGCCTCTCATCCGCTCTTGTGTGTTAGACAGGTCACACAGAGTTATAGCACCACGGCCGCCATTTTTTGAGTTCAGTCCCAAGCCACACCTCCCCCTCCGCCAAATCTGGACCACTCCAGCCCTGCCCTTCCCCAACTACACCGCCCCCTACTGGACCACTCCGACTCTGCCCTTCCCCAACTACAGCGCCCCCTACTGGACCACTCCGACTCTGCCCTTCCCCAACTACAGCGCCCCCTACTGGACCACTCCGACTCTGCCCTTCCCCAACTACAGCGCCCCCTACTGGACCACTCCGACTCTGCCCTTCCCCAACTACAGCGCCCCCTGCTGGACCACTCCGACTCTGCCCTTCCCCAACTACAGCGCCCCCTACTGGACCACTCCGACTCTGCCCTTCCCCAACTACACCGCCCCCTACTGGACCACTCCGACTCTGCCCTTCCCCAACTACAGCGCCCCCTACTGGACCACTCCGACTCTGCCCTTCCCCAACTACAGCGCCCCCTGCTGGACCACTCCGACTCTGCCCTTCCCCAACTACACCGCCCCCTACTGGACCACTCCGACTCTGCCCTTCCCCAACTACAGCGCCCCCTGCTGGACCACTCCGACTCTGCCCTTCCCCAACTACAGCGCCCCCTACTGGACCACTCCGACCCTACCCCAACTACACCGCCCCCTGCTGGACAACTCCAACCCTACCCTTCCCCAACTACACCGCCCCCTGCTGGACCAGCTCCTCCTAGCCGAGTGTTGATATGTCCCTGAGCAAGTTACATGGTGATCACAGGATTCAGGAATAGTCAATGGGTTCAATGGCGCCAGGGTAAAGTGACTCATCAAACGAGGAGCGGATCCAACCCATGGACTCTGCGTGGATAGGTGGATGTTATTTTGGTGCTTGGACCTGACGAGGTCTAGGTGCCAAGATAACAACACAAATAAAATATTTCCTTAGAGATTATGATAAGTAATAGACAATTTATTAAAAGTGATCTTATAATTTAGGAAAAACAATCGGCAATATTTAAAAATTAGACCAAATAAGTATGATCAAAAGTTATCCAAATTTCTAATTTAGATTATCCACAATGACAAATGTCATTTAAAATAAATTAGCAAAATAAAATAAGAAAGGATGTGTGTGTGAGCCTGCCGAGGTGGGGGAGAATCCTCTCCTACTCAGAGTGATGGAGTACACAAGGGGATACACAAGCACACTTCAGATGAAACAATAGGTTAATTAGTAAATAGAAACAATGTATCAATTCAGTGTTGAATAAACTAGTTAAGATCAACATAGAGGGTTTGGGTTTGGTATAGTAGTGAATCAAAATATGGAAAACACTGAATGCAAGCAATAGGTAGAATAAAAGGTTTAATTAGGTCGTCCAATTTAAATAGATAGTGAAGGGCAATCGGGTAGGATTATGAAGAGAATTGTGATTTTGAGTAACGGTTAAGACAGAAGTGAGTCGCCCAATACTGAAAATGCAAGTTTTAATATTGTGACTTTTGTTTTCTTTCACATCTCCCTAGTAAAGAACAATAGGTGGATTGACGCCACATCTGCTGGGAAGGAGTCATACATGCTATGTTGTCAAATTGGATTCGGAAGTAGTGGGTTTACCTTCAAATGCCACTAATGCTGCTGCAACACTTTAATAATTTTAACTCTGATAAATTATCTTTTGTTTTATAGTTGCCCTGATGTGTATTCATTACGCACACATATGGATGCATAAGGCAGATGCGGCTGAAGACTCTGTCTCCATCCCTCCACTTTGCGATCTATACTACCATATGGGTGGGGGTTGATTGTATTCCAGGTACGGCATCCTGCAGCGAGCCAGTATGGAAGGCTGGTTAGCCAACGACGGGTAAGATCCCACCTTGACACCCGGGACGACCTAAGGCAGGCACAGTCACGATTACTTGGCAGAGTCGCTGTGGGCACTGGCTCACTTGATCATGAAGTGACGAGCTGCAACAATCATGGGAAGTCCCGTCTGGGGTGTAGGGTGGAGGAGGAACAGGAGTCAGATATGTCAGCTCTGGCAGAAGAGGTGGTCTTGGAACGGGGCATGTCACGTTTTATTTTATTTTGTTTTATTTTACCTTTGGTATAGAAGCCCACTAACGCATGTACGTTTTTCGGTTTAGTGCATGACTTTGGAACAGCGTGGTTTCAGGCGGCTGATGGTAAACCCACCCATATTGGGCTTTGGATTTGGACATACTGGTTTCGGTTTCCCTTCCCAAAAGATAGGTTTCAGTTTGCTGATGCTTAAGGTTACACGTTTCGACGTTGGTTGCACCAACGGCGTTCTTAGATTTGCTTATCATTTAATGCGCATGGCTTTGACCATTGCGCAAGGGGGGAGGTATTGAGGAGAATTAGGAACATTTTTGGAAAACAAGGTTTTTCTTCACCATACTTGCAAACAATGATTGACATCCAGCTAAATGAGTGTGAAATATTTGAAAAAACAGTGTTCAACAGAGGGGTAGAAGCAGTCCCATCAGAAGACCAAAGTGCGGCTACAGTAATCAAGTTTCGGACTAGAGAAGTCATGACTAGGTTTGGAATTCCGTCAGAAATAAGCTCAGACAAAACGTTTATTCAGAGAACACTCAAACAAGTGATTCAACATTTGCATGTCAAATAAAGACTAGATTATGCCCCAATCCTCAACCACAAGGTATGGTGGAAAGAGTGAATGGGACGCTCAAGATAAAAAATGAACAACATTTGTGCAAGCACTAAATTGAATTGATGCACTACCACTGACACTAATGAGTTATCGCATGAAAACTAACAGAACGACACATCTAACCCCGCATGAAATGCTTAAGGGTCGACCCATGCCTTCACTTAACATTCGAGGGTCCCAAAAGGGACTTCCATTAGAGTTATTAGAAATAGAATTAAGGAAAATTTGTTTGAACATCTAACTGTTGTACATAAGTTTGTAATTCCAGCAAGAGAAACACAAAGTTCCAGGGCCGGAGGAGGAGCCAGATGCAGACACGCCCGGAGCCGACGAACTACCCAAGAATGATGCAATCAAATTTCGGCAGGGTTTGAATCAGTCCTGTTTTGGTGGTCCACTATTAACAAAAATGTTGATTGGATAAATAATATATACTATAATCAGCAACGGTTTGTCAATTTTTTCCACGGATAAGGTCAAGGGACTATATAGATATAGATATGCTATTGGCAGAGCAAGGAGGGGTGTGTGGGATGATAAGGACAACATGTTGTACTTTTATCCCAACAACATGGCCCCTGACGGGTCAGTGACAAGGGCCCTGGCCGGCCTTCGAGCTCTTTCCGTCCAGATGGCAGAGGACTCTGGGGTCGACAACCCCATGGAGAAATGGATGACTGACATGTTTGGCAAGTGGAAGGGCCTTCTCATGGCCGTCCTGTCATCCCTGGCCTGCTTCGTCGGGATTGTGGTCTGCTGCGGGTGTTGCTGCATCCCCTGTGCCCGCACCCTCTGCTCACGCCTCATCACCACGGCCCTCGAAAAGGAGAAACAACAGCCCCCTCCCTACTCCGAAGCAGCCCCCCTCATGCCCCTTCTGGATTGCCTGGACGAGCTTCCCCTGGACGACCAGATGGTGCCTGAAAAATTTGACTGTGAGTATGGCCTCCCTCGCCCTGCAACCCCTGACTTTGAGTACGAGCTCCCCTACACACTCCCAACCCCCGCCACCGACTGTGTCCCCGCCGAGCCGGACACCTACCCGTGAGTGCTAGTGGCCTCTCCAGGTACACGGCCCCGGCGTCCTGTTTCCACCGCCGTATGCTGAAACCCCACCACGAAACCCCCCTTCCCCCCTCCCCGCCTGTGACGTGCTAGTAACCTCTCCAGGTGGGCTGCCCCATTCCCGTCCCCGCCAACGGCACCACCCCCCTCCCACCTGATGCACCCACGTCGCCCGGACCAGGGATCTGCGTTCCGGTACCAGGGGCTGCGGCCCGTTCCCTTAAGGCTTGAGGGCGCCCCTGGCTGTATTTGCTTCTGTACGCTCCACTGTTTTTAGCCGCTCCCATATCTATGCCCGCGTCTACGCAACCGACGCCGGGAACGTAAATGTTGTTGTGTATATCGCTGTCCCACTAGATGGAGCTCGGGGATACACACGGGCGAGATTCCAGGGGCCTTGATTGCCCGTTTATCAGATGAGGTCCTGAGCGCAGTTGAATAAAAGGGTCTAATGCTCAAGTGGCGCCTTGCGTCCACCTGCCCGTGATGACACTCAGGGCTATTCCGTGGTTTCAGTTGTTCCCGTGCCCCGTGCCTACCCTGGATACCCCATGCGTGTGATTGCTTATTGTTACACGACCAGCTGACTCCTCCTCACATCCTTAGTGTGTGGTCACCTAGGGATGGGTTGAGGGGGATTGCCATTCGTTATCTACCTCATATCTTTCTATTATTATTACTATTATTTAGGGACACGTTTCATAGGTTGCATTTCTTTCCTGTGATTGTTATTATGTAGTATGTGTGTGATTGTTGCATTTTTGTTTATTGTTTACTGTTTGTTTTATTGTTGCATTTCGTTGTTATTATTAGGGTTTGGTGTTAGTTTTGTTGTTGGTTGTTGTTGTTTTTTGGGGTATCGTTTGATATTTGTTTTTTTGTTTTTTGTTTTTTTTGTTTGTTTTTTGTATTAGTGTATGCTTGTGGTATGTTTGTTTTTGTGTATTACCTGCTGCCACTTTATTTGGTATTGTCTGTTCGCGATGTAAGGCCGGGGTGGATGCCACCCCCTAGGTGGGGTGTGTATGGCATACTCATGTCTGAAGCATGGGTGGCGTTTCTCCCACGTGGTTCCCCATACACCCGGTCCAGCGACTTATTTTAGTCCCATGCTCATGGTTTGTTTTTATGATAATTTTGCCTTCTTTCTGTTATTTCTAAAAGTGTTATGATGGTAGTCCCGCGCTGAAGTCCTATCCCTCGTACCCCTAATGAGTAAAAGTCGTCTTGCGACGACTTGAGGGGGATATGTTGGGCAAAATAACCTGCTGAGCACATATAAATATAGCTAACTCCCACCCTAGCTTGAGGAGCACAACACATGGCAGTCACGATACAATATAGTCAGCTTTTAACACATAACACATACTGGATAACATAGTCAGGTGAAGGCCAGAACCAAGGCCCCATTTCTCCTCCAAGCAAATGTAAACACTCAGACAATGCACCGTTTCATCCTCAGAACGGGAGGGCCACAAAGAGGAGATTCTGTGAGGCTCTCCCCCATCAGGAAGAACACAAGAAGATACACCTGCATACACTAGGGCCTGGGAAGCAAGGTCAAGCAAAGACACACAGAACCATACACATCATAAACGCACACACCTCATCGAGAGGAAGATACAGCATAAAACTGTATCACACAGGTACTCTCCCCCCTTCTTCTGAAGCAGACCTTCCACGGAGGCGAAGCTCTGGACGAACCATCATTGCTGATTAGGGACTTAGACATATTCGATCTCTCACGCTTTATGACTCTGTATAACCGTTGCCACTTTACTTAATAAATCCAAGGTCCTCGTGCCGACAGACTTTATTACCTCTCCGTCTCATTTCATCTGGTCCAGTAACTAGACAGACCGTTTTTCCCAACAATCGCCATGTATATACTTATTCCGAATAGATTGGGGTTCAATTTAGAGCAGCCGCAGTAGTTCGCCATTGGTCCACTGAGCTCCGTCGGTACTTTTAAGCACACCGAACTTCACCGCTGTCAAGGAAAGTGGATTTATTGCCTGATTCACGTCTTTGTTATCACTCCGTAAAAGTAGTCCGGTAAGCGTGTCCGGTTGCTTAGCGACGGGACATGGGTGTTTATTAATGACGTGTCCGCGCGCGTCCGAAATAACTGTAAATGAGTAGGCTACTACTAGTAATTTTGCAGGCTGAACGTTAAAATACTTCTTAACTTAGAGAGATGGCATCTGCAGTAGTGCGCAATTGGACCTTCGAGGATTCCTGGTCACTAAATTCCCGTAAGACCACTCTCTCCCACCAGTCTTGGCTGCGGACTCGCATCCAAATTCCTCTTGTTTGCGACGGAGCTTAGGGTAAATATAAAGATCTGACGAGAAATTGATGTTGCTGTGCTGCTCCTTCTTCATTGAAGGAGCAGGCAGAGAAAAGCTCTCTCCTGCTGTGCTTTCATTAAAATCAAATTTAAAATCCCCGATAGTGATAAGACATCCATTATGTCGCCGCCGGTCCAGAGATATGTCAGGTGTGCGCGAGAGACATAACGGACACTTTTGTTACTGCCATGTATACAGTACATTCGGAACACATTTTAGGAACAGATCTATGCCGCATAGAAATCTATGCGGATCAGATGTGCCATGTAAACGCGGCTTTTAAAGGCTATGAGTGATCCCAAAAAGAGCGACAACACGCACACACACACACAATACTAGAGGAAAAACGGCACGGAGGTTGCAGTTTATAGATACAATAAAATGATTGGGCTCAGAGGGTTTTTAACACTGGTGGTCATGTAGCGACACATTTTAGCAACTTACTTTCTCTCTCTCTCTCTCTGTCTGTCTCTCTCTCTCTCTGTCTCTCTCTTTCCATCTTTCTTCGATCTTCCGCTTCACTCGCTACTGCTAGAATCAATGTAACTTTGCAACCGTGTAGGGTAGCCTACTGCCAACAACTGCCACACTCGCTGTGTATTTTTCTTCTTTGATGTTGGTTACGTGACGATGTGCCGCGTGCTGCGCAATTGACGTTACGCGCTGTACATTTTCTAAAAGGAGCTACGTAAAAAAAAAAAATAATTAGGAGAAGGATTTTTATTGCAGCGGCGGAGAAAATTCAGCAGCGGCGGCGCGCCGCTGCTGCTGTGTGAACGTGGGGGAAACACTGGCCTACGTGACGTTACTTTACTTTATAACAACATTAGCGGGATCTCGGGAGGAAAATAAATGCTTAGTGAAATGCTAACCTTAGCTTAGTTTGTTTACGTTCGCTGTACAGCGCCGGCGCTGCGCAAATCAACTGTGACTGGCTTGCTGCAGAGCGTCTTGCGAATACCCGGTCATTATAATGGATATAATATGGACACATAAGACAATCAATATTCGGTATTTGTTATGGATTTATTGTAAAAATTCCCTGAAAAGATGCACGTTCCAGAATGAATAGAAAAGCTCCCGCAAGGGCAGAGATGGCAGAGGACAGCTGATTTGGCACGGAACAACAGCTGTTTGCTTCCAAGGGGAAAACTAAGTAACTACAACTTACTTAGGCCTACTAATTAACGTTCAAAAGCTATTAAATCTTCAACAAAATATGCAGATACTGTCAAAATCGGTTCCAGGGAGTATATAGGGATTATTAATGTTGTTTTTGATGGTGTATTTTTCTGGAATGAGTATTCGAATATTTGCTCGGAAAAACCAACGAGTATTCTAAGCCTGAAAAATGGCTTCCGTTCCTAGTAAAATTCTGTTCGGTGAAGAGTTTGGCCTGCCAGGTAATTACATGTTTTGTGAAATATATTTAATTAAAAAGAGCGGGTTACCGTTGATAGCATGGTTGACCAATTCATGTTTGCTAACTAGTTTTAAGCTAATAATGCCCAATCAATACAGCCGTATTGTTCATAAATTTGTTATTATGACAGGTAGGCTATTTTACCCCTTGCATAGTGTTATAAATATCCCAATTTACTCAAGCATAACACAATAGGGTAGGCCAGATTACTTTGAAATGTTTAATGTTGAAAAGTAAACTTTCTTTATTGTCTTCCCAATAATATGAAATATGCTATACCCAAACCTGATACTGTAGTATACTGTACTGTAGTACAGAGGTTTTTTAGACCAAGCATAAATTGAATGAAGTAATATAAAATCATAGGATCATTAATGTTTATTGTAATGTAGAGTTATCTGAAAATTGCAGTTATTATTTGAAATGGTTCCCTTGTGCTCTCACAGAAAAAGACTGTAAAAAAAGGTGGCGCGACCTGAGGGATCGATATGTGAGGGAGAGGAGGGAGGCATCAGAAACCACAGCCAGTGGCAGCGCTGCCAGCAACAGGAGGCCCTGGTGCCATGCTGGACTGATGGCCTTTATAGACCCCTTCGTGGCATCCAGGATGACGACCAGCAACATGCCAGAGAGTTGTGGGAATGGTGTGGATGAGAGTGTGAATGAGAGTGAGATTGAGAGAGTGCATGAGAGTGAACGGGAGGCCTACTTGGCAGCTACCAACTCCAGCATGGAAGATTTTGTGATTGTGAATGTGACTGAGAATGTGATGAATGAGACTGTGGAGAATGAGAGTGTGGAGAATGAGTGTGGTGAATGAGAGAGTGAATGTGCAAGTGAATGCAGGTCGGGCTGCAGGTTCTGCTGTTGCTCCGGGCAGGAAGAGGAGGACTGGAAGGGCAGAGGCACCCATGCCAGCCTTTGAGCGTAACCTGATGCTCGCCCTGGAGAGAACAGCTGGCCCCAGTGTCCCTACTAGTCCGGTCGTGGATGAGGACCACCATTTCTTGCTCAGCCTCCTGCCATCAATGCGGCGGCTGGAGCTTAGCAAGAAGGCATTCTTGAAGCTACAGATACATCGCCTGATGTATGAGGCAGAGTTTCAATGTAAGTGGGCAATGGTTACAATATACCTGTTAATTGTTATTGCAAATATTTCCCTGACTTGATCGACCTGTCGCTATAACCTAGCTGTTCTGTCTTTTTGTCATTTGGCTTTTTCAGAACAAACTCCTGTGACCTGGTGACTCCTGTTCTTTTAATTTAAAATGTTACAGTTCTATTTTTTTAAATAAAATAAAATCACTTGATAAAAAAAGATTGTTTATGATTTGGTTCTTTTCACTTTAAAGCAAATAAGATAATGTTACAAGTACTCATAGAGCAAATGATCTGACAAGATTATATGACAAACCACAAATAATTTACTTTATCAGCCTGAAAAAAATATCCTATCATAACCTATGCAAATATTTATTCATAACACAGTGAAGATGCGTGTTCCGAAAAGTATACTGTACAAATTCATATGGGTTTAAGGGATGGGAAGTTTGCTCTTTATTGATGTGAGTGGCCCTGAAAAGGACCTTTTTTTATGAAGATGATGGTATCAAACTACATTATTCTGCCATGAAACCTCACCAGCAGCGCTGTTGAAGTAGGTCATGAACCTCTCCCTCTCCTGCATCACTTCCTTGGTGGAGTTGTTGGTTCCAAGACGCCTGCCTCCTTCCAAGGGGACTGCTTCGTCACTTGATGGACGTGTGGCCTCTGTTGACCTCAGCAGGTTGTGGAGGATGCAGGTTGCCTTTACACAGGCTTCCACATGCTCAGGATTTTGCCCCATCACTCGGTAGTACATGCGGAACCTGGATGCAAGGATCCCAAAGGCACACTCGACCACCAGACGAGCCCGAGACAGACGGTTGTTAAACAACCGCTTCTGCCTTGTCAGGTTGTTTCCAGGGTAGGGCCTCATGATGTGCTTCTGCAGAGGGAAGGCCTCGTCCCCCACAAACACGTGTGGCATCTCACCAAGCTCGGGAGCACCAGGAAGGCTTCTGTCAGCTGGGATGTGGAGTGTGCCTGCTTGAAGGGCTTTTCCGAAGGCAGATGCTCTCAGGGTACCGCCATCACTCCCTTTCCCATAGGCACCGACGTCCACCATCCGGAAACAGTAGTTTGCATCCACTACTGCCAGCAACACAATCGAGAAGGTCCCCTTATAATTGTGGTACATGGAACCTGAGCAGGGTGGAGCCCGGATCGTGACGTGTTTCCCATCTATCGCACCAATGCAGTTGGGAAAGTCCCACTCCTTCTCGAACTCCTCTGCGATGGCTCTCCATTCCTCCTCTTTTGGCATCTGCATGTGAGTGCTCACAAAGCCATCCCAGATGGCATTTGCGACCTCTGGCACGATGCGTGAGATTGTGGAAACACCAACCCGAAAGCTGTACCCCAAGGACTTGTAGGAGTCCCCTGTTGCCAGGTATCTAAAATCAGAAAGACAAAAATAATGTTACATTACAGGTAATTTACTATTAAAGGCTGTAGCGATTTTGATTACAATGTAATCAATGCTTAGACATGCCACACACATCTTGCTCTTACAAAGCTGTAAGTTGTGCTGTTTTCTGTATATATCACCAAATACTAATGTCAACATCTGATGGCATTACTGCATTACATAAAACATGTAAGCAGGATTATAGTTATTATAATTATAGTCCTATCAATAAGCTTACCTCAAACAGATTGCCAGGCGCTCCGCAGGGGAGATCGCCTGGCGGTAGGTGGTATCCTGCCGAGCGATTTTTGGACCCACGACGGACAGAACAGAATCGAACATCAGCTTGGGCAGTCAGAAGAAGTTTTTAAAAGCATCTCCATCCCCGAGTCGCAGCTCCTGGACCAGCCGGTGATAAGCGCCAAACTCCAAGCGCTTGGCCAAAAACTGCCTTGTCCAGCATGATGCCCTGCGTCTCTGCCATCTCTGGCGATTGCGCCAATATAGATAAGCGATAGCGAGCACTCTCACTCGTGTTGGTGTCATCGCAAAGTCTATTTAACAAAAATAAAAATGAGCGCTAAAATTATTGAGGGAAATCACAGCAGTAGACTATAATTATATAATTAGGGGTATCCATAGCCATAAATTAGGCCTATACAAATAATACAATCAACATACAATCAAATCCGACTGTATTTTATATTAAACTCATACAAACGAATGATCAAACAGATATCTGACCGTTATTTATGTAAAACATATGATATATTAAACTGATCTGTAACCATTATAACCATTTCATATCAAAATGATGAAGTATAGAGGATCTGAAAACAGAAATACTCACAATTTGTCTTCCAAACTCAAAAGCAAGCGAGCTAGCAAAACTTTCATCCGGTATCTCCGTAAAACGACGGCGAAAGTTCAATTTTTTGAACGTATATTACGGACATTCCGGACAGAAATTTTACGGAGGGGAGGAGTCTCGGAGGAAAAACGGACATTACGGAGAATCACATAGGAATGAATGGACTTTCGGTCGGAGACGGTTGGATCGCATACGAGAATGTACGTATGTGGAAACGAGGCGTAAGACCTATGCCACAAAAATGTATAGTATCAGCCCAAATGTAGTTGGTAGCCCGTTTAGAACTACAGAGTAGCAATTTAATTTGACTGTTTATTTAAGACGCTACACTGTCATAAATGTGCAGAGACTTATTTTAGCCAGCTAGTAGCCTATCCTAGCCCTACAGCCAGCTAGTAGGGCTACAGGATGAAAAAGACATTCAGGAAACTTGTTTCCTGAATGTTTCAATCAGGTCACGATGCAATCTTTAATCTGGTGTGTGATGGCTACCTTGCATAAATGACTGAGATGTTCTTTGATGAAGACAGCCTATTCAAGAGTCTACCACACTATTTTCCACTCCTACAACATGTATACCTACCGTTGTTGATCAGAGACAGTATGCATATAATGATTATAATCTCTTGACATTAGCAACATGTATGCAGAATATATATTTTTTTAAATAAATACGGTTCTGGCTGGAAAAAACACAAAAAATAGGCTTTAATCATTGTTTCCATAATATTAGATTAAACTATAAGTATTATAAGTCCCCAGATCTTTTTATTTTTTTTACGAAATGGGGTGTGCACAGAACCATATGGTAATATACTGGTACCTGCAAAAACAAAAATATAATTTATGTATTTGGAAGCATCAACAAAACTTTGAGAGGGCAGATTGTGTTGTCAGCTACCAAAGGAGGTCATACAAAAATATGGTCTAGGGGTATGATTCTCGCTTGGGGTGCGAGAGGACCGGGATTAATTTTCCAAAATTTGGTAAGGTAACTTAATTGTAAGTATGCTTTGTTTTGACTTGGCTGTATAGTTGAATTGGCTTTTGGATTGTACTGACGGGAATAAATTGCCTGTGCAGTCAAATTATCAGAAAATGGGGAGACACACGCTAAGTTTGTAGTTGGTAAATGATAATTTAGTGTTTTGGTGTTCATTGAGATTTCGTTGTTAATTTGGTTTGATAGTGGTTTGCTTTGGTTGATTTGCCGAGGAGGAGGAGTGCCATTTGGGAGGCTACCTGCGGTTTCTGACGTTTGCGTTGCAGGTAGGCGAATTGGGTGCAGGTGTAGTGGTAACTGTGGGGGGGTGGTAGGTTAGATTCTACCGGAGCACACGTGAACCCTCGCTAGGAATAGAGCGCTTACCGCTGTTTGTTGTTTTGTTTTTTTATTTTTGTGTTTGTTATTTTTGGTGTGTCGAACGCGCTGGGGTTGCTTGCAACTCAATTGCATGCGGGCACACTGAAGACCAGCTAGGAAAGAGCTAGGGCCGTGGTCTGAAGTTAGATGCGGGGCTGCTCTAGTCTGGGGGGAAAAGGGGTTGGTACACCTGTATTCAGTTGCCGGCTGCGCTATACACTGTCGCGTAATAGCCGTCAGCTTATTGGTCTCCCAACATTGGAAAAGAATTGTCACAATATCCATCCGAGCGCTTGTTAGTCAACATTCCTAGTATAAAATGGATTTGGATAAATTTTATGCGTCTCCATCTGAGTCACTGTTTGATAAGTTCACAAAAGGAACAGTTAAGGAAAGTGGCTGAACATTATCAATTGACTGATCTGCCGAGAGATCTTAAAAAAGAGGTCCTAAAAAATCGGGTTAGATCTGTGTTAGTAGAGATGTCCATTATGGAGGTAATTCCAAGTGGGACAAATCCAAATGGCTCAGATGAAGTGTTCATTTCTGATAAAAATACGGTTAGTTTTGAGCAACAGATGCAGCTTTTAAAATTACAGATGGAGCAAAAGCGGTTTGAGGTAGCAGAACGTGAACATCAACGTGGGAAAGATCGCGAGATGGAACTAAAACGTCTTGAAAGTGTTTTAGAACAGAAGCGTTTAGATATAGAGCTAGAAATGGAAAAAATGAAACGACAGGAAAGACAGGAAGAAAGGGAAAGTGAGCTGCAGAGAGAAAAGTTAAGATCGGTGGCAGAGGGAAAGATGCGGGATACTGTTAATGAGGATTCTGGTTCTGGCATAGGGGGAAACATCTCAAGTATGATAACGTTTTTACCCAAATTTAATTACCGAGACCCTGACATTTTTTTCTCTCTATTTGAGGGCATTGCGGAAGAGCGAAATTGGAGTGCACCTTGCTTCTCCAAACAGTTCTTTCAGGGGAACGCTTCGTACAGTGGTAAAACATTGTAGCGAGTTCAGCGTTAACCAGTCGCCCCAAGGCCGGCACTTCTCAGAAGAGTTAGCCAGGACAGTTAGCTTCTTTGGGCTAGGTATTCAGGGCGCCAGTGGACTGCGTATGAAGACACACTTTTCAGTGGGAATTAGCGCCGACAATCAATGGATGATTTCACCTGGATGCATGGGAGTATTTTGGTTAGTGGCTTGCGGATGTGGTTAGTGTTTGTTTTTGTTAGACTATAAATTAGTTTGCTACTGTTGGCGTTCACTGTGCAAGTTGTTTAACTTGTAGCGGAGTACCGCATTGTTTGTGGAACGTCCACTGGTCTATTTTTTGATAGACTGACGTTCATTGTTTGGGTTTGCGTAGCCTATATGCTATTTTTAGGCTGTGCATGCGAACGGACGCATCGGACATTCAAAGCTATTGTGTTGTGGAGGTGTTGCCTCCGTTGCTTTGTTTGTTAATAGTAACTTGGCCATTTTGGAACCAGCTTAGGTTGGAGTGAGTTTGTTTGAACTAGCACATGTTGCCCATTGTGTGTGAAGAACACTAGTAGTCTGTGCAAGTATTTTGTTACTTTGTGCCTCATTTTTGTTGGTTTAATTGTGTACCCCTCTGCTGTTTTTGGTCATTGGAAATTGAAGGTAGCCTGTGTTACTGTAGTGCCCATTAATTAATAGGTGGCTTAGCACAAAGCTACAGGTTTTTGAGCAGGGTTGAATTGGTTGGTATGGAGATGAGTTGGTTGGTATGGAGATGAGTTGGTTGGTATGGTAAAGAGTTGGTTGGTATGGTAAAGAGTTGGTTGGTATGGTAAAGAGTTGGTTGGTATGGTAAAGAGGTGGTTGCTTGTAAAGGAGATAAGTACAAAGTTGACGCTTTGTACTTCCTTTTGTCACCAAAAGGAAGTACACTCCTTTTGTCACCAAAGGCTACACTCCTTTTGTCACCAAAGGCTTTGTGTCTTTGGTTGACGGGGCCAAGGTAATGGCAATAGACAATTTTCCACCGCCTGTAACAAAAAAGGAGTTGTTGGCTTTTTAGGCATGGTGGGATATTATCGAAGTTTCTGTTTTAATTTTTCGACAGTGGTTGCACCCCTCACAAATTTGTTAAAAGGGAAAGCTCAGTTTGTCTGGACTGATGAGTGCCAAGGGGCTTTTGATAATGTAAAATTGTTGCTTAGCACTGCACTGGTCCTGGCGGCTCCCCAGCTTGACCGTCCGTTTAAAATCCAGGTGGATGCCAGCCAGGTCGGGGCTGGCGCAGTGCTTTTACAAACAGATGATCAGGAAGTCGATCGTCCAGTGTCTTATTTTTCAAAAAAATTCAATCAACATCAGTTGAATTACTCAACGATTGAAAAAGAGGCGCTGGCCCTTGTGTGGGCTCTGCAGCACTTCAATGTGTATGTAGGTGGAGGGGTGGTTCCTGAGGTTGTCTTTTCGGATCACAATCCATTGACTTTTCTGCACCAATTACAGAATCCAAATCAGCGCCTGATGCGTTGGGCGTTGTTTTTACAACCCTACAATCTACAAATTCGCCACATTAAAGGCGTGGACAATGTAATGGCAGATGCGTTGTCTCGCGCCCCGGATGGGGTGCGATAAGTGATTATGTGCATACCTTCACTAATTTCTCTCCTCTCTTGTCTCTATGCCCCTGTCCCTCTTATGCCGCTTTTCCACCGCACATGTAGCTCGACTCGACACGACACGACTCGACACAACTCGACACGGTAGCAGCACGGGTGCTTTTCCACCGCAAATAGTACCTCCTGTACGTGGGCGGGGTCGGCTGCGCGAAAGGGCCGTGACGTATTTTTGTACGCGACGCAAACAAGACCTATGCAACCCACACATGGACAGAACCCACATAACAACAATGGAGGACATCGATGCGATGGTATTCGTGTTCGTATTATTAGCTGGCATGTTGAAGAAGTGGAATATGTTGGCTGCGGCGCTGCTATGGCTTTTACCAGCATGGTTGCCATGTCGCTCTCGTGACTTCGTCACACTCTCTGGCCAATCAGTGGCCGGCCGTCTGCCGACGTCACCTTTTAGCATCGGCTCAGCCGCTTGGAACCTAGAGCGAGGCGGTACTAGAAAAAGCAGCCACTTCAGGTACCAGATCGCGTTGACTCCACCCTTGCTTTGACTCCACCCTGGCTGTTTGGTTTGCCTGTTCTCTCTCTCTCTCTTAATAGGTGATGCAGTTCAGGTGTGCCTGTGTTGGCAGCAGGTTAAAAGCCTGCTTTCACAACAGTCATGTTCGCTCCCTCCTCCCGGCGTGTTGGTTTTCTTTGTCCTTTGTTTGGTTACATACAGACTGACTTTTGCATGACACTTTGGGTTACTTTACATTTAACTGATTTACACCACACTTCTTTATCTTTATTCTATTTAATTATATGTAAAATTATCTTCTTACTATAATAAATTATTTTATTATTGTAAAACGGCGTGGTCTCCCCCATTTCATGTTGCATGCTAGAGCCAGCATGTGACATTGAGTAATTTTATGTCACGCTAATGTGTCAGGTTCATTATGGAGTTCTGTTTCCACGGCTGTACTAAAAGTGTTGCTGGAAGTATGGCATCATACCCTCTCTCTGTGGGACCTGCAGCTGGTGGTACGGCCCAGCGCCGCCGGCGGATGCTGCCATCATTTCTGAATCACATAATAAGAAATGTAAAAGTCAGTGAATGAAATTATTTTACAAAAGACATACAGCGGCTTATGTGACTACTGACCATCATTTGAGAGCTTACCATGGTGAAATTGCTCACGTGCTGTTTGTTTTGCTGCACTGGCACCTGCAAACATATCTGCAAAAGGGGCATACAATACATGTGACTTACCATTTCTTGCCAGTTGTGAGGACCATGCTACTGGAGCTCTCACATCAGGCGGGCGTGAAAGACGTAGATTCTTAGGTTCACCAGACTGCTCATCAGAGTCAGAGTCCATATACAGTGAATAAAAATCAATCCATTTTATATCAGGCCAAAGTCAAAATAAAATAATGCTGTTGTGACCTCCTTATTATTAATTATATTGAATAATAATAGATAACTAGTACAATTGTGAGGGGACGGAAGTAACTTTCAGTGCACATCACTTACTTTGTTTTTCTTTTTTCACGTTCTTTTTCCTCAGATTCGATTTCAGTGGTTGCACACATGGTTGAGTTTTACTTGTGTTCTCCTCGTCTAGCTTCTTCATACGTTTCTGGAGAATGCAGAAGAAAGCAACAGCATTTTCCCATCTAGCTCTTAAGTCACTAGTACTTGAGAAGTTTCCAGTCAGCAAGCCCATTTCTCATTTCTGTCACACATCTGTCATACATCTAGTATACATCATATGCATACATTTTGGCTGATGCAAAACCTATACATCTTATACTATACCTTAATGTATGTATATTATGTATGACAGAAATTAAAAATAGGCCACTTTCAAGAGTAAATTGTAGTGTGTATCATACAAGTTTTCCGTTAATTTTCATATGGGTTGTACTATACTCACGACATGTAATCAGTCACGCCGCTGTAGGTGATCCATGTGTTATCTGGCTCCATCCTTTGTTGAAGAGCTTTTGCAATTGTCAAACAGATCTGGATGCACTATGAGGTTGCGCAAGTGGATCTGTTTGCGTCAGCAGAGACAACCCACTGCCCAGAGTGGTACTCACTCAGGGGGCAGGGGGGCAGTTTGGGCCTGGATGCTCACAAGAATGGCCGACGGGCTTGTTGTATGCTTTTCCTCCAATCCCTCTCATCCCTCAGGTTCTGCAGAGGACCAAGGAGGGCCAACACACAGTCCTGCTGGTTGCCCCACGTTGGCCAGCGAGACCCTGGTTTTCAGATCTGCTCCAGCTACTGCAGTTGCCGAGCAGGGCAGACCTGCTGGCACAAGCAGGTGGGCAGATATGGCATCCGAACCCTGTCGCCCTGCGCCTTTGGGTGTGGCCAGTACAGAGCCCGTCACTGAGCGTTCAGATGCGTCTGTTCTGGAGTCACTCAACAACGCTAGGGCTCCATCTACAAGAGCCAGCTATGCGCTCAGATGGAGAATTTTCTCAGGCTGGTGCCAGAGTATGGATATGGAGGTTTTGGAGGTGGATGCGTTTCAGCCCGCCTCTGCCTCACTGGCATAGCAGGAGACGTTGCTCACTTTGTGCCCAGTGAGGGCCTTGAGAGCTTACCTGACTGTGGAGGTGGGGCGGCGTCTGGCCTGCAGGGGGAGTATGGAGCACCGGGTCTGCTGGGGTGATGGGGTCTGATTGCGGACAGGTGTCTGCAATCTGACCCAATCAGGAAGTGTGTATTTATGTGCCTGCTTGTCTTTCAGTCAGGGCTTGAGAGAGAGGAGGAAGACGCTCTCTGCAAGCCAGAGAGAGCGTTGTAAGACCAGGAGACGGAAGGATTGAACATTGAAACATTGTCCTTTTGTTCGTGTGTCTTTGAGTTTGTTTAATCGAAGTGGAAATAAACGGGAGTTCGCTCAATTTCCACAAAGAACTGTGTCCTGACTCCGTGAACCCGTTACACTGACCCAAACACCGCCACTAAGGGGAGCACACTCCCAACTTTTCGTCTACTACGGGGCAGCAAAGAGGGGCTTACCTCATTCGAGCAGAGGCTATCCCATTGGTTGGTAGATGTTATTTCCCATGCCTACAGAGCAAGCATCCCGCCTGGTATAAGGGCTCATTCAACCAGAAGTATGGAAACGTCCTGGCCTGCCCTCAGGGGAGCGCCAGCTGACGACATCTGTGCAGCGGCCTCATGGTCTACGCCATGCAAGTTCACAAGGTTTTATAGGGTGGATGTAACTCGCCCGGCTTCGATCGGCAATGCCGCCCTCATGTTCATGACCGAGCGAGGTTTTAACAATTAATTGTTCACAATTTTAACAATACGTTCCTCGCGACCATTTTGGTAGTAGTCATCCCTTTTTAGACCGTAGTGACGGTCAGTGTGAGGTCGATACAGATCGTAAGTTACGGATGCAACTATGGATCTGTGAGACCGAGGGATGACCGTCACTATCTTCTGTCGCTCAGAACAGCCTGAGGCAATCAAGGTAAGAGGACGAACCGGTAGCAATCCATGCTATTTACAAGCGTGGGACGTTCTGCTTCCGGAGGTCATGGGCATGACGATTTTGACGTATGGTTTCGGTGATAGGCAGAACGATGTACTCCTTCGTTTTTAGACTGTAGTGACGGTCATCCCTCAGTCTCAGATACATAGTTACATCTGTAACTTATGATATTAACTATGTTCTTCTGACTTAACAGGGCTCCAGACTTATCTTTTTCACTAGGAGCACTGTGGCCCCTAACTGAAAATTTTAGGGGCGCAACCAGAAATTTTAGGGGCACTTACTGTTAATCAACATGCCAACATAATTCACATTTCTACTAATTTTCACTATTACTAATAACTTTTGATAATAGATGCAGAAATTACAATGTGCTGTTTCAAATTCAGTGTCATATTTTATTGTGATTCTCATCTATCACAACGGTTTCCATGTTTGCGCATACATGCGTTCGACAAGTACGGAAGCGACAGTTTCACGGGAGTGCGCCCACTCTTTGTGCCGCTTGACAGGACGCTGAGCCTCCTCTCTGCCCGCTCCATTGAGAATGCATTATCAGGCCCTACAAATGCCTCCCGTGTGAAAAGCCCTTTGCAAGCATGACTTCACCGGTGTTGGATATGTTAATCAGGAGCGGAGGAGTCAACTAAAACCGTCAGTGGATGATGTGCTTTTTTTGCACAACAATCTAAAGCCTCGGTTCTCAAAGTGGGGTCCCCGGACCCCCGGGGGTCCGCAGCGCGTTGCCAGGGGGTCCGTGAAGAGCTTGTTGTTACAACATAAACATACCGTATTTATGGAAAAATTTTTGGGCCTGTCGTCATTACTCCCGTCGGCGTAACGTTGAACCAATGAACACTCTGCTTTTACATTACGTCAAACTCCCTCAGGCTTTACCTTCACATCTCGCACCTAAATAACTAAATAAAAGCCAATTAAACGGGCGCATTGTGTTCATCCCTCCCCCTGCTTTAATTTTCGGCCAATAGTAACTCTTAACATTGCGTCAACCTGTCAACGCATGCTCGAGTCTGCCCTGCGTTCACACCAAATGATACAAAAAGATGCCGCTCAGCACGATCCCATTCAAAGTGAATGTAGAGACGCGTTGCGGGTTTGCTGCCGGACCATTTGCTGCCGAGAAAACCGGCAGCAAAATTTGATTTGCGGCGCAGCAAGATTTGATTTGCAGCGCGTTCACTTATTTTGTGGCGCGTCAAATGCTGCTTGAGTTGAAATATTTCAACTTTTCGGCAGCAAACGCGTGATGACAGCCAATAAGCGTTCAACAGCGTTGCCAAAGCTGTGTTTTGCGTCCCCTTCAAAGCTGCATCCATATATGCATGGCATGCCGAGCAGGCGATTTGTTACGATGGACCATTGGTAACAGTAGGCAACGTGTTTACGTGGGTGAATAATTTAACTGTTTTGCACCACTTTACTATCTCTTGTAAACCAATCCTTGCAGACATTTGGAAATAAACATGTCCTCTGCCGTTGTCCCATGTCCATTGTGACAACATTGGGCAGTGTGTGTGTGTGTGTGTGTGTGTTGTTACGACCCGGCTCGAGGGAGGTAACATGAAGTCGACAAACAAGGATTAAATATACGAAAAACCGGGTTTATTGTTACAAAAGGTTAAACAGATTGGTGAATGAGGACCATGCTGCTGGCCCTGGCTAGAGACCGAGTGAGTGAAGCCTCCCAGGCTTTTAAGGCAACAACAGGTGCCAGGTAACGAGGAGAAGGAGGGGCTGAAGGAGGAGCTTCGGGAGTACTGCAAAACATGGAGCAGATCTGCACATAACACCCCCCCCCCCTTAAAACGGTTGCTCTAGGCAACCGCCAAGTTACTCAAATCAAAATAACAAAATAAATGAAAAGCTATATCACATTAGCTTATGACACTCATGACCTTGACAGGGCATCCGCGAGCACATTGTCCCTTCCACGGATGTGCTTTATTTCCGGGTTAGAGCCCTGCAGGAACAAACTCCATCAGATATGGATATTATATGGACCGCATCATCGAGCTTGTAAAGCAGACCCTGGAAGTGGCAGCAGCAACCCCTTGTCACCAGGAGAGAACGCCCGATGCTTTGCCCTTTGGTCATACCACCCCTTCATCCGTCCTTGGGCTTCCCCCAAGTTCTGACTCGCCAGCTCACATGCCTTGTTCAGCTTTGACCGAAAATGGCAAACAAAGCCTAGCAAATTTGTGGAGGGGAACTGGTTTGCCAACCATCTCTCTTTCAAAAGGTTCATAGGGCCCCTCACAGTATGACCGAACACCAGTTCAGCTGGACTAAAGCCAAGGGACCCTTGAGTGACCTCTCTAGCTGCAAAGAGGAGCAAAGGGGTTCCCTCATCCCAATCTCTCTCAAACTCCTTACAGTAGCCTCGTAACATGGACTTTAGGGTCTGATGGAACTGCTCAAGGGCTCCTTGAGACTCTGGATGACAAGCAGATGAAGTCTGGTGCTCAATAGACAACTGCTGGAGAACCTGCGAGAACACACGGGACATAAAATTCGAACCCTGGTTGGTCTGGATAACTCTCGGCAGGCCAAACACTGCAAAGAACTTAATAAGGGCCTTGGAAATGGCTGAAGCGGTGATCCTACGTAGAGGGATAGCTTCAGGAAACCGGGTAGCTGTACACATGATTGTCAATAAGTACCGGTAACCTGACTTGGTACGAGGAAGGGGACCAACACAATCGATCAAGATACGCTCAAAAGGCTCTCCTATGGCAGGGATAGGAGGTAAGGGAGCTGAAGGAATCTTCTGGTTGGGCTTCTGAAGATCATCTGGGCGTTTTGACACTACAGGAAAAGGGACAACCTCAGGAGCCGTAAGCACCCTACCACCGGCTAGGTCATTCCCCGATGAAGGACACCCCTTTAATGGGAAGGCTTGAACACACAGCTACAGCTACTTCCCCAGAGACAAGACCAGTTTCAAGGGTAAGTTTATGCATAGGCAGAGACAGATACCCCCCCCCCCGAAAACCTTGGACGAGGGCACTGGAACCCAACTTGGACTGGTCAGTAAACGGTAGGAGGTCCTGTAGAATCAAAGACTGAAAAGCTCCACTATCTCTCCAAATCTTAATCGGTTGCTTGGTTGAAGGATCAGTGACAAGAGAAACACAATCATCCATAAGGAAAGACGAAGAACCAGGCAGCTCACTCTTTTGAGCGGGTTGGTCCATGTCTTGGATGACGGCACAATTTTTCACCGTTTTTAGTAAGGCAACAGGCTTATAAGACTCATGTTTCTTACTCAAGACAGGGCAGTCGGCAATAAAGTGACCACTGTTCTTGCAATAGAAACAAGTCTTCTCTAACGGAGTACTCACAGTAGCCGATCTTCTAGCGTAAGTTGTAGAAAACGGCGGGAGGAGGTTCTGGGCAGGTAGAGGAAGTGGTTGGAAACCGAGGTCTACTAAAACCAGTCCTTCCCCTTCGCTCACCTTGGTCGCTATCAAAGTTTACCTTAAGCGTCAACACAAACTTGTCTGCTAGAACAGCAGCCTCATCAAGAGTGGACACTTCTTGTTAAAGTCCTCCAGCAGAACTAATTGTCTAAGATCCTCCTTAGTTTCCGCCTTCTGTGACTTGCACCAAGAACTAAAACTGATCTCCTTTTCTCTTGCAAACTCAACATAAGTTTGTTCATCCAGCTTACTGAGGCCTCTAAAACGCTGGCGGTACGCCTCAGGAACGAGCTCATAAGTTCTTAGAATGGCGCCTTCAACTTTTTCATAATCCTTGACATCCTCAATGTTTAAAGAAGCGTAAGCGTCTTGTGCTTTTCCCACAAACGCTTTGCAAAAGCGATGTCCAGGCATGTATTGGCCAGTCTGAAACAGTAGCCACTCGTTCAAAATGAGCGAAGTACCGCTCAACATTTCTCAGCGAATGGAGGTACTAGTCTGATGTTTCTCGCTACGTTAAACTGAGCCGAGGCAGAACTGGATGAGCTCAAAGCAGCATGCTTAAATTCAAGCTCTTTCAAGAAACGCTCATGTTCTAGGTGCATTTGTCTTTCCTCTAGGTGCATTTGTCTTTCCTTAAGGATACGCTCTTTTTCTTTATCCTCTAGTTCTAATTCTCGAAACGCCAACTCCTTCAACCTGAACTCCAACACAGCATCTGACATTTGAGGAAGAACAAGTTGATGCTGGTAGAGTCCTTAGGACGCCTCCTTCTGCTAGGCTTGCCTTAAGTGCTTCTCTTAAACTATCTTTAAGACGTTTATCACCACTGGCAATCTCAATGTCATAATGACTGGCAAGACTAAGGAGCTGTTCTTTAGTGAGCTGATCAAGCAACTCCTCCGAGGGTGCACTAATAAAGTCATTGATAGCCGCCATACTAGATAACTTCAATAAACAAGCATAAATAACAAAATACACCAATCACTTTTACCCAAGGTTACAACTTACATCAGTACGCCCAGCACACACCTCCTCCAACACTACAGCTGACAAATCCACAAGCTGTAGAAAACAAAGCTAGGACCCTGGACACGTTACCACAACTGCCCCCATAAAGCAATCACTAACAACTTTACAAATCAATTACTGCCGAGCACAGTGAGCAAGCCTCCGAGTGCAAATGATAATCTAAGCAAGCCCCCTGGTATCTGCCTAACTTTAAACTAACCCTAATGGTCTTCTGAGGCGTGCCGGGCTCGAGGCTTCTTTAAAACAAAGCTCAGTTAACCTCAGCCATGTGACCAAGGCCCTGAAATGCTCGCCCCCACCAGAGAACACGTCTCCACCCAGGATTACCTCGAAAATAAAGAAGGCAAAATAACAAATAGTGTACCGATGGAAGGACAGATTGCTCTGCCCAGCTGGTACACTCCCTAACTAACCAGGGGGGATCACTCACAACTTAAAATCATAGCACTCAGATTCAATTCTCACCATGAAAAAAAGCTGCTCATAGCCACACTGCCAAACACCACCAAAACATAGCAAGTTACTCTGTCTAGGGGAAAATTAGAAATAATTAACTCTGCAAAACTGATCCAGATTGTTCTCGGACGAGCCCCCAATATGTTCGAGGGAGGTAACATGAAGTGGACAAACAAGGATTAAATATACGAAAAACCGGGTTTATTGTTACAAAAGGTTAAACAGATTGGTGAATGAGGACCATGCTGCTGGCCCTGGTGTTGGGAAAAACGATCTGTCTAGTTACTGGACCAGATGAAATGAGACGGAGAGGTAATAAAGTCAGTCGGCACGAGGACCTTGGATTTATTAAGTAAAGTGGCAACGGTTATACAGAGTCATAAAGCGTGAGAAATCGAATATGTCTAAGTCCCTAATCAGCGCTGATGGTTCGTCCGGAGCTTCGCCTCCGTGGAAGGTCTGCTTCAGAAGAAGAGGGGGGCAGAGTCCCTGTGTGATACAGTTTTATGCTGTATCTTCCTCTCGATGAGGTGTGTGCGTTTGAGATGTGTATGGTTCTGTGTGTCTTTGCTTGACCTTGCCTCCCAGGCCCTAGTGTATGCATGTGTATCTTCTTGTGTTCTTCCTGACGGGGGAGAGCCTCACAGAGTCTCCTGTTTGTGGCTCTCCCGTTCTTGAGGATGACTGGTGCATTGTCTGAGTGTTTACCTGCCTGGAGGAGAGATGGGGCCTTGGTTCTGGCCTTCACCTGACCATGTTATCATGTGTGTGTTATGTGTTAAAAGTTGACTATATTGTAACGTGACTGCCATGTGTTGTGCTCCTCAAGCGTTAAAAGTTGACTATATTGTAAGGTGACTGCCATGTGATGTGCTCATCAGGCTAGGGTGGGAGTTAGCTATATTTATAATGTACATGTGATGTGCTCAGCAGGTTATTTTGCCCAACACTGGCTAGAGACCGAGTGAGTGAAGCCTCCCAGGCTTTTAAGGCAACAACAGGTGCCAGGTAACGAGGAGAAGGAGGGGCTGAAGGAGGAGCTTCGGGAGTACTGCAAAACATGGAGCAGATGTGTGTGTGTGTGTGTGTGTGTGTGTGTGTGTGTGTGTGTGTGTGTGTGTGTGTGTGTGTGTGTGTGTGTGTGTGTGTGTGTGTGTGTGTGTGTGTGTGTGTGTGTGTGTGTGTGTGTGTGTGTGTGTGTGTGTGTGTGTTGCTGCGCCGCAAAACTTTTGAGGCGCCGCAAAACTTCGGCGACAACGCGTACGGGCAGCAAATGCATGTGTGAACGCCAGTTGCCTACTGAGGAGAATCCACGATGGATAAATATTTAAAAAGGCCTAATACTGATAATCCTAAACAAAGCGAAAAAGTGAGGAGGTACGATGAAAACTACATTGCCTTTGGATTTATTGAGAACAGTTGTGGGAAGCCGATGTGCGTTGTGTGTCTTCAAGTGTTAGCGAACGAATCAATGTAGCCCGCTAAGCTAAAGCGTCATCTCCTAACCAAGCACCCGGAGCACAGTGATAAATCAAAGGAATTCTTTGTCAGGAAAAGTGAAGAATATATCCATCAACGATCAACACTCACTAATTTGGCCACAACGTCTGAGAGGGCACAGAAGGCTTCATTTTTAGTGGCTCAGCAGATAGCAAAATGCAAGCCTCATACCATCGCACAAGAGCTGATCCTCCCAGCAGCAGTGGGTATGTGTGAGATAATGCTCGGGACAGAGGCAGCAAATAAATTAAAAAGCATACCCCTCTCCGATGACACCGTGAAGCGGAGGATCGATGACCTGTCGGATGATATCTTATCGCAGGGGAGACTTTGTTGCAGTGAGGTGCAATTTTCCATACAGAATCAACTGATGTGGCTAGCGCAGCACAGCTGATCACTCTTGTTCGCTACCTGTGGGACGGAGCCATTCTGGAAGACTTCTTGTTCTGCAAAGAGGTCCCTGGCAGGACAACCGGCGAGGAGGTATTCAAGATCCTGAACGAGTTTTTTGAGTTCCATGAGCTGAGTTGGGAAAAATGTGTCCATCAGTGCTGTTTGCACTGATGGAGCTGCAGCAATGACGGGCCGAAAGTGCGGCGTTGTCGCTCGGATAAAGGAAGTTAATCCCAAAGTGAAACCTGTTCACTGTATGCTGCACCGGCAAGCGCTCGCCTCCAAAGGTATGGAACCAGTACAGCTGTAACTGCAGTTAATTTTGTTAAGTCGAGGGCATTGCAGTCACGTTTGTTTGGGCAACTTTGTCGGGAGATGGATGCGGGCCATGACACACTGCTTTACCATTCTGAAGTAAGGTGGCTCTCTCGTGGGAAGGTGCTTCAGCGGGTATTCGAGCTACGCAGCGAGATGTCAGAGTTTCTGAGGAATGAAAAGCCCGACCTCGCAGAGTTTTTTTCCGACCCTGAGTATGTTGCCAAATTGGCATATCTTGTCGATGTATTGAACATTCTCAATAGCCTCAACCTCTCTATCCAGGGACGCTATGCATCCATCCTTGACGTTAGCGACAAAATAACTGCTTTTATGAGGAAAACTGAGCTATGGAGAAGAAGACTCCAAGATGGAGTGACCGACATGTTCCTGCAACTCACGGATTACCTTCACGCAAACAACCTGTCAGTTGCTGCAGTGAAAGAGGTAGCCACCTCTCACCTCACTGCACTCAGCAAGCACTTCAAATCGTACTTCGGACGTGAATACTGATGCTTGGGAATAGGGGGCGAGATCCCTTTGCGCCAGGAGTAACATGTAGCGGCCTCACTAGCAGAGCAGAGGATGAGTTGGTGGACTTGTCTTGTGATCGGACTCTGAAGGCCCGATTCCAGCAGGTGAGCATTGTAGACTTTTGGCCCTCCCTCTCACAGCACAGGCCATGCAGGTATTGCTACCATTTCCTACTACCTACTTATGCGAGTCATCGTTCTCAACTTTGACTGCAATGAAGACAAAGTACAGAGCTCGTCTCCATGTAGAGAGTGATCTTAGAGTCTGTTTATCGTCCATCACGCCAAGACTGGACAAACTATGTAGTGAGAGACAGGCACACCTGTTACGTATTTTAAAGGTCCCATGACATGCTATTTTATGTATTTAATATAGGTATTAGTGGGCAACTAACACAGTATTCAAAGACGTTCCCTAAATTCAGCCGTGGTGCAGAGTTACAGCCACTCCGAGCCAGTCGCACATTGAGCTTCCCCCAAATGCGCTGTTTCGGTGGGCGTGTCAAGGAGGAGGGTGGGGGTGTGGCCCTGAGCAGCTTGCAGCCACCATGCGCTCTGTTTACAGTGGATGTATCGCAATGGCGAGGCGCACACCCTTTAGCCGTGTTCTGTAAATATTCTAGAACACACGGGAGTCCTGGAGCTCTATATCTAAATATTATCATATAGCCTACACAGATATCTATATCATATAATATATATTATCACGGCCAAAAGCTGTGTGAGCCGATATTATGAATCTCAAATGACCGCGTTGGGTTCTCCGACGTTCCTGGTTCTTCAACGTCCACATCAATGTGAATACACACACTGTAACGCAAGTGTTTCTTGTCGGTTCTTTGACGTGTCTTGTATTTCCACAACGAGACTGTCGTGGGGGTTATCTGAGCCATGGTTGAGAAGGAATTGGGGGAAAGGAACTTTGGTTTGACTCGCCGAAGTACATGAACTGCGACATGCCGCCGGTTGCCGCGAGGCACCATCGCCCGGCAGCGGGCAGCCGGCAGCACGCGGTTCAGTCGACTTCAGGTTGATGTGAAAGTGGAAGAACCAGAGACGTCGCAGAACCCGACAAAGTCGTTTGTGATTCATATCGTCTGGAGGCGCACACAATATGTTATATGATATAGATATCTATGTATTATATGATATTATTTAGATATAGAGCTCCAGGACTGTAACGCAAGTGTTGTACACTTCCTTGTTATTTGGATAACCGTTCTGCTGTTGGTGTGATGGCGCATAACACGAATGAATGAATTGGGGGGAAGGAACTTTGGCTTTGACTCCCTCAGGAACATGAACCACGACATGGAGGAGAAAGGGATTGTTGGCGGCGAATGTCTCCCGCTTGAGCCCCGCTGAGGGACCACCGCCGGAGGCGGAGGTGCATAAGCGCTGCCCGGCAAAGATCCCTTTCTCCTCCTTGTCGTGGTTCATGGTCTTGAGGGAGTCAAAGCCAAAGTTCCTTCCCCCCAATTCATTCTCAACCTCGGCTGAGATAACCCCCAATACGAGTCTCGTTGTATAAATACCAGAGACGAGAGTCCGACGTGTTATGCGCCATCACACCAACAGCAGAACGGTTATCCAAATAACAAGGAAGTGTACAACACTTGCGTTACAGTCCTGGAGCTTTATATCTAAATAATATCATAATACATATTGTGTGCGCCTCCAGACGATATTATGAATCACAAACGACTTTGTCGGGTTCTGCGACGTCTCTGGTTCTTCCACTTTCACATCAACCTGAAGTCGACTGAACCGTGCGCTGCCTGCTGCCGGCTGCCCGCTGCCGGGCGATGGTGCCTCGCGGCAACCGGCGGCATGTCGCAGTTCATGTTCTTCAGCGAGTCAAACCAAAGTTCCTTTCCCCCAATTCCTTCTCAACCATGGCTCAGATAACCCCCACGACAGTCTCGTTGTGGAAATACAAGACACGTCAAAGAACCGACAAGAAACACTTGCGTTACAGTGTGTGTATTCTCTCTCTCTCTCTCTCTCTCTCTCTCTCTCTCTCTCTCTCTCTCTCTCTCTCTCTCTCTCTCTCTCTCTCTCTCTCTCTCTCTCTCTCTCTCTCTCTCTCTCTCTCCACTATTGTTGCAGTTCATTTTTATTTGTTCAATATATATATTGTCTGTTACATCAATGTTTTTTGCACTGACCGTTGCACATTCATTGTTATTTGCTGTGATGAATTACCAAATGGCCCAACTATGTGTGTATGTGGGCGAAATTTTTATACACACATTTATAAAAAAGTAAAATCTATTTACATATTGTAAAGTTATCCCAAAATACTATAAAATGCTTATTTAACACTATTGTGGTGTTAGCACTGAATGATTGAAGCATAAAAGAGTTCAAAAGCATCTAACAGAAAAAATAGACATGAGCCTATATGATTACATTTGTGTTGCGGTTATGAGGGGGTCCTTGAAATAATTTCTGCCCTATGGGGGGGTCCCCGGCCCCATATAGTTTGAGAACCCCTGATCTAAAGCACCAAGCCAAACACCAGATAGTGTAATTCCCATCTAATGTTTCTATAGCGGGTCGGATGCGGTTTGAAGTATTGCGGGTACGGGCGGGAGCGGGGTTTGAAAAATAAGACCCGTGCAGGACTGACTTGCACTGGCACACTAGGACCCTCCCCCTCGACACATTAGCCACTAGTGGCCATTCCCATAGGCGTCGATTACGCCAGGGACGCGTACCCACCAGATTTCGTCATGAATCATTTTGTATAAATCTGGTTTAATTATTATGGATTATTACACATGTCTTCTCAATGCCGTGGAACGCTCCGTTCACTTGCATGGGCTCTTCACAACTTCGCGGTGAATGCTAGATATAAAAGACCGCTGTCAAGGAAAACAAAGGACTTTTTGCCTATAATGACGTCTTGGGTATCACTCCTCAAGAGGTCCGGGACTATTTCTCTGCTGATCAACACTACGAATGATGGTAACAAATAAATTGTAACAAGCAACACCATGTGAAGTCATTCTTTCGTTTTGGCAAGTAGCCGTGTAATAAGCGGGATAATATATAGAACGTCGCCGATCGAATTTATGCCCCTTCAGTGGGAAGCAATTACCCTCGCTGCGCGTCGGTGTCCTGTTCGCCCTGTCGGGGCTTATTTTCCGGCATTCTATACATTATCCCTTACTTATTACACGGCTCTTCTCAATGCTGTAGACTACATTCGTATTCGGTTGCTAAGCGGCGTCAACGACTTTGGCGAATTATTTCTCTGCTGATCAACGCTACGATTGATAACAAATACATTGGAACAAGACACACTGTGTGCAGTTATTTTTTCGATTTAGCAAGTAGCCATTACTAATAATACCAATACTCTTTGGCTGGGATGATGAGGCATCAGACAATCAAGTCATTTTAGCCTGAATACATCGGTAAGAAGCACCAGAGCAGGTTGCTAGTACCATGGACAGTATCAGAACGATAACCTGTTGAACTAAATGGATGTGGTAGGCTACACCACGGGATGCATCTGCAGACCACTGCCACATAAATAAAGTTAAGACGCGATATTTATTGCTTAAGATTTGCTGGTGCTGTGGCAAGGTCTTTTGTGTTTTTTGCACTCAAGTGGTCGGCTGTTTTAACTTGCAATTGATAGTCGGTGGAGTCAGTCTCTTGTTGACACAAAGTGACTTTTGGTCATTCTTGAATTCTGGAATAATTGAGGGGGGGTGTGCATGAGTTTTGTTCAGAATGCCTGATGTAGGCTAGTTTTGATGGAATGCGTGTTATGAATTGAGAACAGCCAGCTCCTGATGTGATACAGCGTTCAGCTGTGCAACAAATATTTTTTTCTTTTTCAATCTTGACTACTTTTGTAGTGCTGTGTGTAGCCACTAGTGATGCGCGGGTCGACCCGTGTCCCGCGGACACCCGTTTCCCGTGGGTCGGGCGGGTTTGATATTTATAAAATATTGCGGTTGCGGGCGGGTTTGGGTCGAAGTCTGAAATCACTAATTCTCAATCAACGACGCGTTCCACCTGCTTAATCGAATTGTTTTTCCCTATATGGTATCCGTAGTTGTTTACACCGCCAAAACCTCTTAGAGATCTCCGATGAGGACATGGATGGCTAACTTCATTAGAGAAAAGTTTAAAAAGGGCGATGCAAAGGTTGTGACGAAGGTGGGCCATAAAAGCAAGGTTTGGGAAAAATTGTCGTCTTGTCCGATGACACCGTTACAGACTACGTTGTCTGCTTTGAGTGTGAGATGCTGTACAAATACGACGGGCATAAAACAGGTACATCGATCCTACTTCGGCATTCATGCCGTGGGTCGGCTCCACAGCCTAACAAGCCTTCCTCCACACAAGCTCATTCAGAACAACCCTTAAAGCCTGAATTAAGGTTTTATTTTTATTTTTTCTCGGGTTGGGTCGGGTTTGGGTCATTATCGGCGCATATTTTTGCGGGCTGGGCGGGGCGGTTCAGATCTCCTAACGGGTTGGGTTGGGGCGGGTGTTAAAAAAACCTGACCCGTGCATCACTAGTAGCCACACCTTTGGCCCTTCTGAACTTAAACACGCAGTTAAATTCCTTTCCTAGCTCCTCTTGTTTATGTTGTTAGCTTAGCCATATCATGTCACGTTGTCAACATTGGATACATGGAGCAGAACATAGTGGGTCATATGTCCGATGCTTTTTGAAAACGTTTTCTTCATAAAACGTGCCAGACAGATTTTGTATACATTTTATTCCTTATGCCCCGTTTACACTAGGGATGGGCATTTGAAGAAATTTCCTTGATCGAGCATCGCTAGAGTTATCGATCAATTATCGATTAATCATTAACTTTTTTCTACAGGCTATATTGTAATTCCCGAAAATACAAAATGCAGCATGTTTTTATCAATGAAATCTTTATTCCAACAATAATGTATGGGCCAACATTAATACAATACAGTTAACTTGAAGACCTACAATTGTTTAACAGTTTTAAAATAATAAATACAGGCATTATAGGTTATAGGCCTATGCGGCGCTCGTACAGTCCGAACAATGCGCCTACAGGCGCTCTTAAAGGTTTGGAAACGATTCAACAAGACTAAATCTGTAGCCTATTCCAATTATAATAAGTAGTCAACTTATCGGACAACAATAATCAAACAAAGGCAGTAGGCTAAAAGTGGGCATTAAACTGCATAACTGTTGAAAAAAAGGGGGGGAAAAGCCTGACATATAATGCCTATAGGCTGCAGCCGGCGCGCGGAAAAGGCTCGCAACAAAAAGATGAGCCACCCATTTACAAACAATTGCATGAACTAGTCTATCTAAAAGCAATACCTTATTGAACATATATAAGGCTGAACTTGTTGCTAAAATATCACAGTTTTGGCAAAATGTAACGACTCCAAGAGGCACCAAGCCGAAAGAAAAGCGGAGCGAGAGACAACACATTAAGAAAAAGAAGAGCGACTCACATACGGTGGTGACTGTCCCTACTGTCCTTAGCATACAGTAACTCCAGCCTACATATTTTTGTTTAGGAATATAAGCATGTTAACATGCTCGGGGGTCAGACGCGAACGCAGCCTTGTAACTGTCAGTCCAGCAGCAGAAAACACCCGCTCTGACGGGACCGAAGTTGTGGGGATGCAGAGGTATTGTCGCGCTAACTTTGACAGCCTGGGGAAATTTCTTCCATTCACTTTCCACCAGTCGGCAGGGTTATATTCAATTAAATGCTTCAAGACTCACAGTATGCAACACAACGTCCTTTTGATTGATAACAATATAAATTGATCGACGCATTTCTTAACGATCAATTATCGAGCATCGATTAATTATGCCCATCCCTAGTTTACACCATCCCGCTAATGGCCGCTAATGGCCGATGGACCACCGGTGTGGAAGTCGGGGTGATTCGGGTGACATCGGGCTAAAAATGTATGATCGGGTCAATTTATCGGGGTAGCATTTACACATACCCGATGTTATAACGATAACATAACGATTTATGCCAGGGAAGACACCCGAAGTGCGTTTGACGTCATTTCGGGAGAAGGCAAAGGGGAGACTGGTTTAGACTGATATTTATTTATATATTTATTTATATTACAATAGCGATTTTATAATAATAGAACGCCGGTTCTAAATGGGCGAAGTACCCTGTAATTATAAAAGTAGGACATCCATCCATCACCCCCTATTTATACCCAAGTGGCAGATTGAGGGTCTTCCTTAACACAATCTGGTCACTCACAATCGTTATTTGTCTAGGGTTCTCGAGGGTCTTTCGTGTGTTGAGGTTGCCGATATAAAGACGATAAAACACGATAAAGCGCGGAAGATTAACGAATATAGCCGATGTGCCCAGGAAAATTCCCGAACGATTTGCGATGTCTTACGTTATACTCCCGTTCTATTCCCGATTATAGCCGATTAGCCCATAGCAACACCTGGTAACCGATTCTACCCCGATAGACCCAAAATTAACAAACATGTTCGTTCTTTGCCGATGTAGCCCGATGTTGCCCGATCATTGAGCGTTTCTTCCCGTTGTCTAACGATGTTCCCGGGAAGAGTAACGGTGTTTCCCGATGCAACCACGCTATTTGCCGATGTTATAACGATAGCTGCTGATTTAGCCATCGGGCACCATCGGGGCCCACTATCGGGTAGGTGTAAACAGGGCATTAGTAATTAGCTACATGGTTATGCCGTCTTTCAGAACCTTTCATTACCGGCACTAAAGAGAGAAAAAGGAGTGCATCCTCATTGTACCCAGCACTTCTAAAAATGCACTTCCGAATGCGTCTCTGTCCCCAGCACATTTCAAACCAAACTGACGCCAATGGCCATTCCCTATACTACTTACACTCATTGGCCTGCTAAAGATTCCGGATTCATTGACGCGCCTCTTCCACGTTTCACGGGTAAAAAAAAAAAGGGCAAATTTACTGGTCGCACATGCTCGACCAGATGGAAAATTCGGTCGCACACTCTCAAATTTTGGTCGCAAAATGGGACCATTTGGTCGCAGTCCGGTGCCCTGCTTAATGAAGCATGTCTCCTTAACATACAACAGTAATAAGCCATTATTAACAAAGTTTGTTAACGTTAAAGTTTTTTTATATTTTGAAATCAGGTAACTGACGGTCCTGAGCTGTCTGGCATCCCTTCTGCTGGCCTCAGTTCTTCTTCCAGGGAAGCTGATTGGCTGGCCACCTCATTGAGGGATTGAACTCACCTGCCGGAATCCTGCATAAGATGGGGGGAATCCAACATGGCGCTTTCGCTCTCCCACCTGGAATGCTGGTGCTGCCTGGCACCCAACTTGGTTCCAACTTTCATGGAGAAATGGCGGAGTAACTGACCAAGGGGGAGGAGGTAAATGATGAAGAGGAGGGGGCCAAGTACAGAACCTTGGGGAACGCCTTGTGTGACGGTGGCTGTGGCAGATGTGTGGTTGTGGAGGGAGATGAAGTGAGATCTGTCGGAGAGGTAGGAGTGAAGCCAGCTGATTGCAGTTCCTTCGATTCCGAGGTTGCTGAGTCTGGTGAGCAGGATGGTGTGGTTTACAGTATCGAAGGCTGCACTCAGGTCAAGGAGGATGAGGAAGTTGAGGGAACCAGAGTCGGCAGAGGTGAGGAGGTCATTGAAGACTTTGAGGAGAGCAGTTTCTGTGCTGTGGAGGGGGCGGGAGTTTGTAGGCTTGGTGGTGGACTGTGAGTGAGGTTTTTTTGGAGAGTCGTTCGATTTGGCGGCCGGTTTGTTTCAATTTGCGGAGTGCAGGTGTGAACCAGGGTGAGGAGGTATTAAAGGAGACAGTTTTGGTTTTGAGGGGAGATGGGGGAGAGGATGGAGAACCGTAAAAGATTGTGATCAGAGAGGGGAAAGGGGCATGGCCGGAGGTCGAGTACAGGGAGATTAATGGAGCAGACAAGGTCAAGGATGTGTCCTTTGTCATGGGTGGGGAAGGTGACATGTTGGGCGAAAGAGAGAAATTTTCCAATAAAGTGGTGAATTCAAATTAGAGCATGCAAGTGGGGGAGTCCATGTGGATATTAAAATCACCAAGTAACAGCAGACGTAGAGAGAGGGTTGATGCTAGTGTGAGGAGTTCAGTGAAGTCAGAGAGGAATGAGGGATTAGGTTTTGGTGGCCGGTAGATGAGGATAACTGTTGTGGTGGAGGGGGCTTTGAAAGCAATGAATTCAAAGGATGATACTACTGAAGGGAGGGTGAGTTCTTTAATCAAATAGTTCTCTTTATGAATGAAGGCGAGAGGGGCGGGGTTTGGCGATGTAGCTGAAACCGGGGGGAGATGCTTGGTTGAGGGAGAAAAATTCATTGGGTTGTTCAACCGCTCACCTGCCTGGTGAAAGGAAACGGTTGAAAGGTCCGGTAGCAGCTGAGTCCTGATGACGTGGTAGGGGCGTGACGGAGCGTACAGGTGACCGGGTGAATGGGATGCAGAGTCCGTGCTGGGACAAAACAAATCCACGGCGGGAGCTCCTGTGGATGTAACGGCGACGACGTAGGAGTCCAAGTTGTTTGATGACTGAAATGGATGATGGAAGGGAGTAGTTGAAAAGACCAAACAGCTGTGCAGGTGAATAGGTGAGCATGATGCTGCCGGGCGGAGGGAGCAACAGCTCAGCGATAGAGGCTAGCCGCGGGCCTGGTGCACAGAGATGGATGACAGCGGTGTAGACCAGGATTACCCACGGCAAGACAGGAGGAGATGGACCAGGGAAAAAACTGACTGGGGGGAGACCATGCAGAGTCAGGAGCAGTGGTGTAGTCTACGTGATACGCCGTATACCCACTAGGAACGCACCAGGATTTGCGTATACCCACTTAAAAATGTGCACGGATACGTATTAATCGTCTTGTGACAGATCTTTCACTTCTGTGTTTATTTTTCGCAAATACCGGTTGGGTATAACTGCAATAAAATACTTTAAGCAGGGGAAGTTATCTCCTACATTCACCATTCATAAAATTCCCCCTGCGCGCTCGCACTCTGCCCTGTCTCTGTTACGAAGCGCGAAGCTGCCCCTGCATCTCTGCACGTTAGTTGGCGGGCCGAGCCCCTCCTTCTCGTGTGTGTGTGTGTGTGTCTACTCCAGTCCTCCCATATTAATGTGTAAACCACATAACAAGTAGTCAACAGAAGACAATGTTTTAATCCCACTTTATATCTCCTTGTTACTTTTAGATGAGAACCCCTGGCCAGCCTTTCAGACTGGGGAATTTAAAAACAGGCATCCTTGGTTGGAGTGGAGGGAAAAAAAGTTAGGTAAATGTCAGCCAACATTCAGTTGGTATACAGAATTGAAATTCATAATGTTAATCACTATGCAAATGAGAGTATAGCTAATTCATGGTCATTTTTAAGGTGCAGTAATTTCACACTTTTACACAATTCAATTACTGTATGGTATGTTGGATAACAACAGTAAGAGGTCAAATTAGAGCAATTGAAAGAGTGAAACATTAGTCTCCTGTCATCTCCTTCTCATGCACTGGTTAGCCATGGTTGTAAACAGTTCATTAAATTATTTTGCGTAGATTTTGTCCTTGTTTAGCATTTGCTATTGCTATACAAAGGACAACTTGTCATTTTTGTGTTCTATTTGTTCATACTGAACTGATAAACCTACTCAGCTTTCCATGATTGTTGATAATTGTTATACTCTTAAATCAGCGGGGTTGTAGACCCCTGCGTTGGTGAGTGTGGTGCGACACCCCACACTCGTGGGACGGGTTTGTACGAGGCTGGGAGGGATTCATCACAGTATACCCACTACAATAAAATAGACTACACCATTGGTGAGGAGGATGGATGGATGGTGACCAGGTCTGGCCGACGGAGTAGGCTAGCGTTACGGCCTGATTCCACCGGACGCGTTACGGCAACGTTACGGCAGCGGCACGTCTTGGCCGCGGTCACCGCAGCAGATAGGTTCCACTCTAATCAATGAGACCATTTCCACCGGGCGCGGCTGCGGAACGTCTCAGCAGCGTCCCAGGAGCGGCGTGCCGCGCCACAGCGCTATCATTCCGTAGCATTCCTATTTTTGCCGCGAGCCGCTGCTGAACCGCGTCAATTTCAACAGAGCAGATCGATCAGAGCAGGAAGTTAAAAAGTAAAAGCCATAGAGCATTCCGCTCAATTTTCAAAATAAAACACAATAAATAAAACACCAACATTATTACGTCATGACCGGTGGCACCAGGTCAGCAGTCAATCAATCAAAGGGTCTCAAATCATCCTTTTTATAAGAACAATGTCAGAAAGGACAAAGCCTGGCATTTAATTGCAGTAGTTTTGGGAGTGGAAGGCGAGTACATTAGGTTTAGGATTATCGCGGGATCTCGTGATCTCGCGTGAATACGGCTGGCTCGCAAGGCAGCGTTGCGCTGCCGTAACGCGCCCGGTGGAAATGCAAGCAGGGCAAAGTCGCGGCCAAGACGTGCCGCAGCTGTAACGTTGCCGTTACGCGTCCGGTGGAATCCCCGGGTTAGCCGCCACTCGATAGATGAGTGAGGGGGACCCACTAGCAGGGATCGGGAGGCGAGTGGATGAAAGTTGTCCGGCAAGGCGATATAGATTGTTGGAACCAGAGGGCTCTTTTTCCAGTGAGGCAAGATTGACACACAGCCAGAGCGCACACCGAAATAATAATTTTCCCCTCCATTTAGCAGTTTGATCTTGATCAGGAAGTGAACGCTACGTCACTCAAGGGAGTGAACGCTGATTGGCTGTCATCATGCGAAATTTGCGTCAAAGTTGAAATGTTTCAACTCAAGTGAATTTGTCGCGCCACTAATCCTCGTGAACACGCTCGCCTGTGCACGGCAAAAGTGTGGCGCTACAAATCGAAACTTGTCGCCGGTTTTCTCTCGCGAAGAATTCACACGATACGCGTCTCTACATTCACTTTGTATGGGATCTTGTCGCCCCGTTGCGTTTGGTGTGAACGCACAGTAATGTTCTTGCATCTTTGGGAAGGGAGGGTTGAAACACCATTAAGATGGAGAGCAAAGAGGACAGTGCAACAAGAGACACAGAATAGGATTTGGCCCAATATTTTAAGCTTGTTTCTAAGAAGTCTTCATTAGGCTCATCATTATCACTGCCAGGGCCACTGTCACTTTCAGGTTCAATTTCATCAGCCACTGGTTCACAATCTAAATCTGAGTTGATATCTTCCTGCTGATCACTGTTGACAAATGGTCTGTTTAGTGAGAAGTGAGAAGTTGTTGGGAAACCATCTAGCTGGCACTCAGAAGAGGTTGTGATAGGATTTGTGGTTTCATAACTGGAATTAGCAGCTGATAAATTATATTCAAAGAGAATATCCTGCTCTGTGTCCCTCACTAATTTCTTGACTTTACGTCTTTTAGCTTTACAAGATGCCCAATAAGAGGACATTATCTTAGAAATTATGCAGATGCTGTCCCCAGTGTACAAACCTAAAATTGGTGGCAATGTGATTCTGCTTGTCTTGGATCTTGAAAAGGAGAAGAGAGAAAATCAATGTGCTGCAAACAACTGTTGCAATTAAAGCTGCTAGGTAGGTAAAGTAAAGATTTGAGGCACTGATGAAGCATTCTAGAAGTATGTGCGGCCATATTGGCATCAAGCAGCCAAACCCGGTGTTCCAATACCTATACTTTCCGTACTTACTATAGGCTCCATTCATTTAGGATGGAGCCTAAGTAAGTACGGGAAGTATGGGTATTGGAACACAGGGGTAGACTGTATGAGAGCAGCACCCTAAATCGACTTTATAACTTTGTCAGTATCAGGTAAAATATCACTAAAACCCACACTGTTTAGACTCATTAACACCGAGCATGAGGACCCCTCATTATCACCACCTTAATTTCTCAGTATATAATTTAATGTGATGTAATATAATTCAATATAATATAATGCAGTAATTGCATAGAACATGCAAAAGCTAATACCAGGTCCGTCATGTTTAATTTCATACCCCCCTCCCCTCTCCCAAACTTAAACATTACCACTCAATAAGGGTTAAAAGCACATAAACAAGCATTTAAATTACCGCTCCGGAGGCCCCTAATGGCAAGGGCCTGGGGCTACTGCCCCATTGCCCAATGCCTCATTAATGTCTGGCTAGTAGTTACTAGCGGACACACGCCGGACACTCCGGCGGGTGTCCGAGAGTCCGTAATCATTTTGGGACAATTGCTTTTTTCTTTGCTTTTTTTTCCTTTATCTGAATAAACAATAATTAATGTCGAGACAGCTTAAGATTTTGGGTCGCTGCACGAATTTTTGAGCACGTGGTGCTGCTGCAAGTGATGGAAGAGGTTGGTCGTACTCAACCCTTTAGTTTCGACAGATTTGAAGCACTCTCGACAAAAAACCTGATTCTGTCATTCGTCAGACACCTTGTACCCAAAACATTTCCAAACTATGGAGCCATTTGTCTTCTGCTTGCATACAAGCTCCTCGGTTTCCGCCGTAGGGGATTTAAAAAAGTTACGTGAGTGGAAGGGGGGGCCGGTCCGTGTGTGAGCCGGAAGCAGAGTGGGAGAGATAAGCAGAACAGCAGTTAGTAGTTAACCCTAGGTACCATTTGAACGGTTGCTGTTGTTTATGGACGCATTGAACACGTTACGTTTTCTGTGAACTTTACCATCATCTCTGCTCGCACTTTTGCAACAATATCGTTGACTTGTTGTCACTACAGCAACTGTTTAAATTGTAGCTAGCGTTAACTGATAACTAGCTCTATTCACGTAAACCAATCATGGTCATTCCCTTTTTGAGTCATGGTCATTCCCTTATTGAGTTAACGTTTCCATTTAACGTCAGTGTGCCCAAACAAACAGCATGTTTTTTTAAACATAATTCAGTTAAAACTTACCACGAGCGGGAGTGGGTATGAGGAAAGCAGTCACTCAAAATGGCGCTGGAGTTCTGTAACAGTAACGGTAGCAGCTAGAAACTGTTCCAATCAAGTGGCGAGATATGTTTTTTGTTACTTGTTTTTATTTGTTCTCTTACAGGTTACACACATAACCTAAGATACATGTTAAAAAAACAAACATCACTATCCATTGTCCACAGCATTGTGTTTAATCAAAAATATAATGAAACCCCTCATCTTAATGGTCTCACCTAGCAGTACCCGCCATTCCTCGTGCGTCCCGCCTTATCTGTTTTACAACATTGATTAAACATTGATCTAATGTTTGCAATTCAACCAATAAATCCCACCATAATACTGTTATGGAACAGAACGTGGGGACCCAAGTGCATTCTTATCTGGCCCTGACCGATTATGTAGCCCAGGAAGGAGACGGATGGCACGTGGAAGTCGCACTTCTCCGCCTTGACATAAAGTCGATTCTCCAGCAATCGCTGTAGAACCTTCCGGACGTGAACCCGGTGCTCCTCCACGGATCTCGAAAAAGATAAGGATGTCGTCGATGTAAACAAACACGGAGCGGTTCAACATGTCCCGGAGGACATCGTTGACCAGGGACTGGAAGACAGCGGGGCGTTGGTGAGTCCGAAGGGCATAACAAGGTACTCGAAGTGGCCCAAAGGTGTGTTGAAAGCGGTCTTCCACTCATCTCCCTCCCGGATGCGGACCAAGTGGTATGCGTTGCGCAGATCAAGCTTGGTGAAGACCACGGCTCCGTGGAGGGGAACGAAGGCGGAACTAAAGAGGTGACTGGGCGGACCGCAAACACTGGGACAGGCAGTGTGTACTCCAGGACATTACACAACCTGTTCCCCAATTGATCTGAGGGTTGTGGGTCTTAAACCAGGGGTAACCCAAAACGACCGGGGAGAAGGGGCTGTTAATCACCAGAAGAGAGATGGACTCGTGGTGGTTCCCTGAAACGAGTAGGTTTACAGGAACGGTATAGTGCTCCACCCGCGTGAGTGTCCTCCCGTCTAGCGCTTGGGAGTTCAAGCGGAACCGTGTCGATCTTTAATGGATGAACGAACTCCCGATCAATAAAACTGCCACAGGAGGACAGCTTCCAGGAGGGGACGGGAGACCGAGGGGTTACGGGAGCGGCTCGCCAGGATCCCTCGGGTTACTGGCAAGCCCGTTCTTCTCCCGAAAGCGAGGGGCAGCCTGACCACAGTAAAGACAGGAACCGGAGCGCATACGGCGTTCCCTCTCATCGGGGAGAGATGCGTGTGTCCGATTTGCATGGGCTCGGGAGAGAGTCCCCGCTCGCGGCGGAGTGGAGCGAAAGACGAAGGAGAGGGCCGAGGTGTTGCAGATGGCTCGACGTGTACGTGGAGACTGGGCGTGAACCTCTCTCTCTGCGGCGTTCGTGCAAACGATTGTCAAACCGAATGGAGAGAGCGATCAACTCATCCAGATCTGCGGATTCCTCCCGAGAAGTCAGCTGGTCCTTGATGTCATCGGAAAGCGCACTTAGAAAAAAAACCTGCAGGCCTTCCTCGTTCCAGCCGCTCTCAGCCGCGAGGGTGCGGAACTCAACCGCGAAGGAGGCGACGCTGCGGGATCCCTGGCGAAGACGCTGAGAGGCCTCCTTTCCCCGGACCGGGTGATCGAAAAACCTTCCGCATCTCCTCGGTGAAGGCGGAATAGTTAAAACTCACAGCGGAACCACGTTCCCACACGGCTGCCGCCCAGGCGAGCGCCTCGCCTCACAAGGAACCAATCGGGTAGGCGATCCGTGATTTATCGATGGGGTAGGTCTGGGGCTGTAGTTCGAAAACCAAGGAGCACTGAAGGAGGAAGGACCGACAGGATCCCAGGTCTCCTTCGTAGCGTTCTGGAGCTGGAATGAATGGCTCCCGGGAAGATTTTCCACAGTGAAATAACATCTGCCGCTATCTGGGTCATATGCTACCACCACAAGTTCAACAAAGTTATCTCTGAGGGGCAGGGCCAAATCTCTGGGCCTAGCCTACATATCCCTTCAAATGAAATGCTACCTTTTGTCAATATGTGGGTTTCAGTCACGTGATTATGATGACGTGCGAAAGGGGCGTAATTTCAAATGGAGGTCAGGAAGTAAAAATGGCGATTACGCCTATGGAGGAAACCGTTACACAGAGTCCGTATTGTAAGGATTTAGAGCCCGTTTCTAGACAAAGATACAAACAATTAATTAGTAAATATGTTTGCCGTGATCCGTATCTTATAAAGAAGAGTGAGTTTTCGGTAGAACCTAAGGATTTGCCGACAATCGAGGCTGTGGACATCACTAACTATCTGGTCCTTCAGACATCGTTCTATACAGTACAGCAGATAAAAGCCTATAAAAGTATGAAGGCATACAATTTTGTTGTTTTTGGATTGTCTGTGCCAGTATCATTTAGGATCGTTCACTACTTTAACGGCACCGACAATCCGAAAACCTTTTTGGTTTTTGGATTTTTGTTATGTACGATCAAAAACATTTTATGTACGATCAAAAAACCCGGCCCCATTATTTCCCATAGACCTTTGACCGAGGAAACAGGGACTTATTCTTCAGAGGTCTATTGTTATGAGTGTGTCTTCGTGAGTTCTGCCTGTTTTGAAGATTGGAAGATGTTTATTGAAAAGATTAAATAACATTGAGAAAACAGATTAATACATGGTGGTTTATTCACAAGATTACTTTTTTTTTTTTTTTTTAAGTATAGCATTTAAATATTTTTCCTCCTCTCCCCCTCCTTACTCCAATGGGACGACAGTTCCCGAAAGATTAGACAAGACACAACAAATTACCCCAATCAATTCAAATTGTCAATCAATGCTCCTCGCCTAATAGTGCCTCGCCTGGTTTTGTTGCCAGGTTCTATATGGCCATAGCCCTGCTTTGCAGAATCTGATATTTTCTTGACTAATCCTATGACTCTCTAGCCTGGCGATGTCATACTCATAATTCTAGTCAGAATATGAGTGTGAGACCGAACCATTGGGCTGTGATTATAGGGCGGAACCAGGAAGGAAAATGCCTCTTTGCTCAATTGGATAGACCTAAAACCAATCAGAGCAACGTAGTATGTGACGTATGTTGTGCGACGCACAGCTATTCTCAAGAAAAGAAGAAATTCATCCAGATGGACATAAACGATTTATGCCGGTTTTGCAAAAAAAAATTAAGGATACACGGACAAATTGGCAACACGGTCATCATTTTTGAGACAAAAAGTAAAAGTACATGCACGTACGAACAAGTACTCCGTTTAGGCTTTCAACTCCAAAACACATCAAACAAATCGTATCGCATGTGTCGGCCATGTACAAACTTAATAACACGTTTGGAACGCGACATGTCCGTGTTTAAGAAGTGGACAGACGACGAAGGAGCCCAGGCTGAAGAAGCGTGTTCATCTGAGGCACCAGAGAAAAGAGACCGGGAGCCAACTCCCTCCAAGACGCCCAGGGCTCTGAAGAAGTTCTGCCCCAATCCGTTAACACCAACCGTTACAAAAACGCAAAAAAGCCTTACAGAGGTAAGCTTGTTGTTGATACATTTCTACTTCTTATGATATGACTATGGCTATAACCTCGATTGCCAAGTTTTTCATGTGTGTAAAGTGAGTCGTGTTTATTGTCCAATGTGATAAACACGTATGCAATCCCACACTCCTCATTTCAGTGTAATTTACCTATGATTAAAACGTAGTGTGAATTTGAGTCAGGCCAGGTGTAGTATTAGCAAATGTTACCAGGATGAACTTGCACCCGATGATGTGTGTGTGGTCTCTTTCACTTTATCAAGATGTGAGAACTTCATTTTGTAATGGATATAATTGTATAGTGGTCAAAAGTGTGTCCCAACCCCCACTTCTGTGCTCTGCACCTCTGTGGGGGTTGGGCAGTATTCCACTGACCTTGCTCTGCAATTGCATCTGGGGTCACCATATTTAAGTCTGTATATTCCTATTTATTGCCAATGCACATTATACTTAATAGGCTATACTGTAATTATCCACACTGATACATTATCTTATATTTCAGGTTGTCACCCATTACCCTTCACAGACTGTTGCCAAGGTATGTTGTCCAGAAGAAGCCTCAATAGTGAACAGCATTAATAAGAAGAAATGGACAACAGCTGCAAAGTTAATGTTGAAATCAAGGTGCACATCCTGGAGCTAATAACCAACGAATGCAAACGCATTTCTAATCCGACCAACGGTTTCATCCTGTGGAAGTCATCTCCAGATGATCTGAAAGCCTTTTCATTTACAAGCTTAGAGACAGACCTTAAAGGTTTTTCACCATTCCTCTTCTCAGTTCTAACAACTGTCAGCAACCACTCTCAAGCTGCAACTTGTGCAGCAGCTTCCATTGCCTTGAGAGGGAGACAACCACGCCTGTCAGCCTTTGCATACTACCTAGGTAGTATTTTGCATTATGGCGGGGCAAAAAAAGCTGTGTTTGAAAGGCTGAACAAAATGGCAATAACAACTACTCACCACAATTCTATAGAGAAGCAGAAGGAGTTGGCGCTCCTATGTGGGGGCTCTCTAAAAATGTTAAAGGTACAGAATGAAGATTTTCTGAACTCTGAAGCGGAAGGGAACTTTGTTGGTCAGAGAGTGGACACCAGCGAAGACCAAAGAACAAGTGATCCGAAGGGGCCACTAAACCCAGTTGGTGAACACATGGATGAGCTTCTCATGTCAGGTGAGGTGACAAATTACTGAAATATAGAAACACAACTTACACATCACATGCTGTGTCATCTTGAATGTTGTGTCTATCTTTTGATAAATAATAATCAATTCATTGTCTTTACTTTTTTTCTTTTCCAGGAGATGAAATGGCTCAAAGCGTACTGCCTTTCAGCAGTTTAAGTAACTCTGAAGCAGCAGAGCTGGGCTTGAGCTCCTCCACTTTTCCAATCACACACCCCACTCCTCCACCAACATATTCTATTATATTTGACAATTTGGACTTTTTCATGCGTGTACATCATCAGTCCAGCCACCACAACAACAAATCCATACACTGGATTCACCATATTGCAGTCAAAGATAGGATCTGTTCTGTCAGTTGTAGCGTGCTGCGGGTGCTGGACTGGATGCCTGGACTCTCCTCATGGATAACCGGCCAGAACCCCATCACCATTTTAATATGATGTACATGTATTTACCTGTATGCCAATTGTGGCACCCATTGCACTCCTGACCATCCCTGGAAGAAGGGATCCCCTACACTGCGTTTCTTCCTTGCTGATTCAAGGGAGTTTTTTCTTGCCCGTGTGGGGGCATGGGTAAAGGGGGGTGTCACAAATATTTGGCCTGTTAAGCCCTTTGAGACTGTAATGGTGATTAAGGGCTATACAAATAAAATTGAATTGAATTGATCCAAACACATCACCTTGACAATGCCAAACCAGACCATGACATCCGTCAATACTACCTTGGCAACTCACTCCCCGGACTAGAAACCCAGGATTACATGCGGCGTGAGTTTATTGTTCTTGGGAGCCGTATCCTTACGCAGTACCTGGCTGTTTTTAAACCATTCAAGCCATTAGTGGTTCACCACATACCACATCAGTATACAGATGACATGGCTATGCGCTCCACAGATGTAAGTTATGAGTTAAATCTGCAACAAAAAAAAAACTAAATACACATACTTTGAACTCAAACATTACTGCAATGTCATCTTTTTTCTTAATTCTCAAAGTACCCTCTGGGACTACTCTTCAAAAATGAAAACAAAACGTCTGATTTGGTGGACACACTTCGCCACCTTCAGAAAGAGTAAGTATATAATCAGGCTCCACTGTCAGTCTTCGGCAGAAGAAGGGCTTTAATAAAATGTATAATTCCACCATTTGTGTGTTATCCATTTAGGTATGTGCCCAAGGGACCGGACGGGTTGTCAAGTGTTTAAGTAGGAGGTGACCGGCTGGCTGAGGGGAACTGCAGAAACATACAGTGGGCCTTCTCAGATGGTGCTACAAAGGAAGACCGACTGGAAGGTCGGTTTGAGGACTGGCATGCCATCAGAAACCTCTTTGAAGTGAGTAAGAAACTATAGAAAAATGTTGATTAGTAACAAAATCACACCACTACTTTAGATTTTTTTTTTTAGATAACTTCAAGTGCTTGTGTGTAAAGTTGTGTTAATCCTTTGCTAATCACAAGTCTTCGATGTTGATAAAGATCTATCATCGGATTTTCTATGATGGTGCATCCTCAAAAGACCATGGCACACTTCTTGCCAACATGACGAGGTTGAGGTACAACGTCTGCTATCTGCAACACCATGATTACATACTGTACAATTATTAGTTTTTAAGCTTTTATTTGCATTCTAAACAAAGCTGTTGTTAATTACAATGATTATAATAACATTTTGTTGGCCATGCTTTCCACAGTTGTTTCACAAAAATCCAGTTAACATGAATTAACTGGATAGTTCATGAATTGGGTTGTTATGGGATGGGGAATACAGTCCTGCTATCATGAACGCAGCCCTGCTGTTCTCCGAGGTAGTATTTCAACTTATGCATGGTAATGCATGGTATGGTTTTCACTGTGTGTGTGTGTGTGTGTGTGTGTGTGTGTGTGTGTGTGTGTGTGTGTGTGTGGTGCGAATGCAATGACCCCCATGTATTTAAAGGTATAACAGCAAATAAACCGGATGTCATTGTGATTGATGAGAATAACCGAGAGGTTTTCCTATGGGAAGTTGGTTGCACTTTTGACTCAAGTTTAGAGGAAGCTTTCCTTACTAAACAGGTTAAATACCAACCATTGGTGCAAGCAGGGCCGTGTCTAACGAATGGGCTGACCGGGCTGTAGCCCCAGGCCTCGCCGCTAGGGGGGCCTCCGGTCGCTGAAGGTCAAATGACAAATATCCATAAAAAAAAAAAAAAAAAACGAGCGAAAATGCCGGGCCAAAGGAAACACGAGAGCGGAGCAAAAAAACGAAAATTAGATGAAATAAAAAAGGAAAGAGCGAAAGAATTATTACAGAAAACACCCAAATTAACCAACATGTGGAGGAGTAATCAGCCCGCTGTAGCAGCTACCACCAACAAAGATACAACTGTCAGTGACGGAGAGCATCCAACCACCGCTAGCCAACTAACCAGCCCAACTAGCCAGTCTGCTAGCAATAGTGCTACAATCTGAGGAAACAAGTGATGGAGAAGAAGCAGTGGGTAATTTTGAATTATCAAGAACAGGCTGAGAACGACAATGTTGGAGGAGAAACTTAACAATCTGACTTTAATGTCAATTGAGCACGACATGCTGGCCCAAATGGACTTTGAGGAACTCATTAATGATTTCGCACGGAAGAAGAGCAGAAGACGGGCCTTCTGAAGTCCCTTGGTGAGTCATGTTTGCCGCGGCGGCCTCCTCTATATGACCCAGCCCCATTAATGTGTAAAATAGTTTTAGCTTGTTTGTGTGCACATTTCAAACAGTTCACCCCAAATATGTTGCATCGCACATTCCTGCCTGTCTTCTTGCTTGGGGTTTGTTGTGCGTAACCGGACATGTACCAGGGCGTTACTCCCGGAGTAAATTAACCATTCAATGCCCAAACCGTTTGAGCCATAGCCGGGGCCTTCATTGACCTTTGTTTAATAGCCTACAATAGGCCCTACATTGTTTTATAGTTTTTGATGAGTTTACAAAAACAGGATGCATTTCTATAAATTAAGTAACTTTCAAAAAACAGTTCATTTATGTTGGCTGGGCCTAACTTGCTGTACTTGATAGCAAATGCATTGTAGGGCCTATTACTTTTTCTGTAATGATTTGCCAGTCACCAAATCACCAATTTCATACTTTCTTTTTTCCTACATTTTCAAGTAGGCCAATTCAGATACATTTTGTTTCCCCATCCTCATTCTGTCAGCTTTGTCAACACTACTGCAATTATAATAAAGCTACCCTTGAATTGAAATGAATTTAATTGAATTGAAATCATATTACCAGTTCACTTTAAATAGTCTGTCATAGATTGGTAGGCCTACTGTGTACGCTGATGTGTCAGTGGGTTTGTGTGAGGTCATGCGTCAGAACATCATGATATGAAGGGCCTCACCCGGGTAATTAGCCCCGGGCCTCAGAAAGTGTTAATCCGGCCCTGGGTGCAAGCTATCATACATTTAGGCTATAAATGCCAGCTTATCGTTTTTATTTTCGGCAGCCTAGGTCATGTCCACAGGCTGGTGGTCAGAGGCTTGAGAATTATGAGGTTGTCCAAATGTAAAGCCAAGCAGCTTGCAACATATTGCTCAATCTCCTCCATTATAGGCAGCCGAGCTATTTGGAGGAGGTGTTTTCTGTACCCATAGATTTTCTGTCTGTTAACAGACTGTGTGCAGAATAAGGTCATGTGTATGTATTGTCTATTATGTGCATGTTTGACTCAAGTACTGCAACATGTTTCGAGGATGTAGGGCATCAAAAGCATCTGAAAATATTTGTGCCCTTGCAATGTATTTTATAAATGCGGACACAAATAAAGACATTTGAAATGTGTGAGCGAATTAGTGGAAGTGCAGAGGTTAAGGACCTGTTCAGCAAAACTGTTGTGGGTTCAATGCCCTATATCATTACCCTTGTTATATAATTGACCTAATAAATGACTTTGGATGAAGGCGTCCACTAAATGAATAAATGTAAATGTCTGAGAGATGGACAGAATAACACTAAGCAATCTATGACAGCCATTTGCTAAACTACATATTTCTGTTACATAGGTGCAGCAATGCGAAACAAGGTCCCCATGCAGCTTATAATGCGTACAAGGAATTTGTGCGTAAGGACACAACTGCACTCTTCCTGGCTGCTGCAATGGAACACTTTGGGTTGCAGGATGTCACAGGTAAAGCACACATTCATAGTTGAGAACTAGCATTTATCACAAAAAAAACATGTATATGTTACTACTGTTATAGTTAATTGTTCAAATTGTAATTCACTTTGATAAAAGTTAGTACCAATATTATTTTACTTAAAATATGCATTTACACTACTGTGGTGATGGTGGTGAGAAGTTAAACATTTTATTCTGTGTGCTTACAGAAATTCCAGATGGGTTTGTCCCAGTGGATGTCAGCGAGGGATTGCCACAACTGAGGAGAGACTGGCTGCATGAGAAGGTGGGACAGGTTGTGGACACCTTCGTAATGATGACGGGCATTACAGAAGCTGCGAGCCAGAGGCAGGCTTCGACACAGCCGCAGCAGTTTCAGTGTCGTGCGGACGGGTGTGGCAATATGTACATATACAGCAAGGCAAGGGTAACCCATGAGTACAAGATACACAATCTTGTTGCTCCATTGGACCCTACTCCACAACATACAAGTCCAGCAAACGAAGACCATAAAAAAAAACACACTGAAGCTAGACTTGGCTTTGGATTCTTCCTGCTTAACATGCAGGACGGTGTAAGAGAAGGTGATGGTGATAGGATAATGAGACTGTATAAAGTTGCCCTGCTTTTTTATAAAGCATATGGACACAGCCATTACGCCTACAGCACCTTTCTTCTTACACTGCAGGTAAATCTCACTCTGTCCCCACGCATGGCACACAGTGTCATATGGAACCGGTTTTGGAATGGTCGAGGGGGAAAGGGGAAAAATATTCCTCTCGACCTCCATCTGGAGCACCTTAACAATTTTCTGAAATCCTTCATGAGAGGCTTGGGATCAAACCTGTCTGAACGGTCAGCAGCCAGGATCAGTCAGTCCATTGGCACCCTCAAGGAGCTAATGGACAAAACGGACTCGGAACTGGAGCGGACAAGGCCGACTGGCATGCATCATGTAGCCCGAGAACAGGAGGACATTTTAACCCTGGTCGAAGTTTTCAGAGAGACTCACCTTTTTCAACATCACCCAGGCAGACAGTTTACAGCTTTCCCAAATTTCCAAAAAAACCTATTGGGAAAGCTAAATTACCTGGAATTATGGAATTGGATGAAGTCCAAACTGATGGAGTGGAGGAATGTACCCATTTGATTAGTGATGTATGTAAAATTTGTAAATAATTGTTTTTTTAAATCTTTTTTAATATAAGTGTCTTATTGTCAACTTTCTTGAAACCATTATTTTTGTGCGTGTTTTCTTATTGGTTATATGTTCAAAGTGTATGTTCAAACATTAGCAATGATGGAGATATTATTATGTGGAGGTATTCAAAATCTTTATTGACATCTGTCTTATTGTTTCTTTTTAAAATGCAAAAAGTGTTAGGATCACAATTAAAGACGTTGCCGCCGAAGGCGGCGATGTCGGGTGCACGGGCCATCATCAAACGACCCTGCGGGATCCCCTCCCCACTCCCACATTCAAGCCAACAGGGTGCAAGGTGCCGAGTCTGTATATCCAGATCCTCTCGGCCCTGCGCCGCCTGGCAAGTGACCAGCCAGGATTTGATTGGAGCACAGTGGCCGACAGGGCAGCCCACCCATGGAGCACAAAGTGTTCTACCAGAGGGAGGTGAGTTTCTTTGCCGCGCCGGACATTGTATCTGTGCTGCGTGAAGTGCGTCAAGAGGGTGTTACCGGTCTCACCCACGTACTGCACACCGCAGGTGAGGCAGCGGATAAGGTACACGCAGTTGGACGTGGCGGGGCCGGAGTGCCTCTGGGTGGCGAACACGGCGCCGGTGTGTGGGTTCCGAGCCCAGGGGCGGTAGAGGTAAAACTCTGAGCGTCTGTTGGACCCGCGCTCGGTCCGAGGTGGCATTTTGGCCCTAACGAGCAGGTCCCTGAGATTGCGGTTTTTTCTGTACGCCGCGATGATCCCGTGTCTGGGCAACAACGCGGTGACATCTTGGAACCACTTAAAATGTCTCTGTGACACGGCACGCCAGGAACGCGGATGACGTCGAGTGAGTAGTGATGAGCGGCAGACGGGGGCCGACGACGGGCGGTCTGGTGACCTTATATGTCTTGAGGGCGGCGCGGCGAGCGGACCGCGAGTAGCCTCTCGGTGCCAACGCGGTGAAGAGGGTCTTGACGGCCGCCATGAAGTCCGACTGGAGCATATGCGCGAGAAGCGAAGCAGTTGGGATTTGAGGAGCCCCGCAAAGGTGTGCTTCGGATGAAAGATTGACGCGTGCAGCAGGGCGTGCGTGTCCGTTGGTTTAAAGAAAACCTTGACGTCCAGCGTGAGCGTGGTCGCAAAGTCGGGGCCATTAAAGGTGGTGGTGTCAAGAAAGTCGACCGACGACACGCTCGTACAGGACTTCAACGTGATCGAGGGATCGTGTGCGTTGAGGACGGCGAGGAAATCATCGAACTCTGAACGCGAGTGGGGCCAGTCGCCCCAGACGTCGTCCAGGTAACGTAAGTAGCACAGGGGTCGTTTACGGCAGGACGCGAGCGCCGAGGCCTCCCACTGGGCCATGAAAATGTTTGCGTAGGACGGCGCAAACTTTTTCCCCATGGCCGTGCCTTTTATCTGTAGGAAGAACTCCCCGTTAAAAACGAAATCATTTTTAGTGAGGTTGATCTCGAGCAGGCGCAGGAGTTCGGCGTCAGGTCGCGTGGCATCCGGGTGAAGCTGGAAGACGTCCTGAACGGCGTGCATGCCGCCGGCTATGTCGATATTTGTGTAAAGGCTGTCGACGTCCATCGTAAATAGGAGAGACTGAGCCGGCACCCGAAGACCTTTGACCTTTTGTACAAAGTCATATGTGTCCTTCACGTAGCTCGCGTGGCGTAACGAGAGAGGATAGAGGTAACTATCGATGTACTCGGCCGTGTGATAGGTCTCACGACTGCAGTCGGAAACGATCGGGCGACCGGGCGGGACCTCAAAGGGCCTGCTCCAGGCCGCGGGGTCCTTATGAATTTTGGGGAGCATATAGAACAGCCGCGGTCTGGGCTCTGATTAGCCGACGAGGTAATCCCGTTGTTTATACGTGATAAACTTACGACGCAGGAGGGAATCTACGATCTGCGCGACGATCGGCACGGTGTCCACGTACACGGGGCGATCTAGTTTAGCGTAATAGCGCGCGTCGTTGAGTTGCCTGTAGCCCTCCCACAGATATTGCTCCCTGTCCAGGAGCACTACGGCGCTGCCCTTATCCGCGGGTTTTATAACGATGTCGCGGTTGTTGCGCAGTTCGACAAGGGCCTCGGTCTCCTCCGGGTCGAGGTTGTCACGTGGCGCGCGGATCTTGAACGACTCCCGGAAGAAAGCGAGGTCCGAGTCGATCATAAGGGCTAGCTCGAAGGGGATGTTATTTTCGGGCGGAACCCAATCAGATTTGGGCATAAAAGGGGGCGGGACGGAGGGCGGGTGGTTCTCAAAATGGACCGCGAGTCTCACCCTCCTGTGATACGCTTGTAGGTCGGAGCGGACCTGGTGAAGAGCATCACGGGAGTCGGTGCCCTTAGAGGGGACGAAGGTGAGACCCCTGTCGAGGACGGAGAACTGGGCGGCGGTCAACACAAAGGACTTGGACAAGTTGATGACCGATTTGCTCCCATCGTGCGTATCGACGGGCGCGGGAGCAATTAGTTTAACGCGTTCGTCCAGTGGTCCAAAACAAGAGCGGCCGTGTTGCGCGTCCAATGTATTCCGTCCCGCTCAGTAACAAATGAGTTCCTGGACAGGGCGGGGACGGACGCGCAACGCGAAGCGATATATTCGTTGAGACGCCGTAGGTTATCTTGCTCCCTGTGCGGGAGGGAGCGCGAGAAGTTAACCTCGGGTACGAGGACGCTGGCACGAGGGAAGGCCACGCTCGCCATTTTGATTGCACGCTGCAGGTTACGCACGGTGGTAGGTTCGGTCTTGTGCGACCTGTCGTTGAGTCCGAAGGCCAGGACGACCTTGAGGACGTGAGGGGAGACCGCGGTTTTACCCAGGACGGAAGCAGCGTGCGCGAAGGTGGCCCCGGGGAAGCTCTCGACCTGGAGGCCCGGCCTCAGGTGTGGAGGGAAGCGGGACAGGTTCGAGTCGCCCAGAATGAGGTGTATTTCTCTTGCCTGCAGGGACCAATCGGCGTGCTTACTGGTGGTGTTGGCGTGACGAGTCGGCCTCCTGGTAGGTGTGTCCGGGGTGGCGAGGAGGAGGGGGACGTCGTCGGGCGGGGGGTCGAAGGCCAGGCAGGTCCGGGCGGGGACGACGAGGGAGGGCGTGGCTGTGGGGACAGCGTCACCAGGGGCGTCGGCCTGGGCAAACCCATGTCCGGGTGTCGTGCCGGAAGGCGCCGGGGAGGTCCGAAGGGGCGTGGTCGCGCCGGCCTGGGCAAACCCATGTCCGGGTGTCGTGCCGGAAGGCGCCGGGGAGGTCCGAAGGGGCGTGGTCGCGTAGGCCTGGGCAAACCCATATCCGGGTGTCGTGCCGGAAGGCGCCAGGGGCGTCCAGAGGGGCGTGGCGACGGGCTGACGACGGGACGGGGCGGAGACACGCGACGTCCTCTGCGGCAGGGGCGTGGCCGAGGGGGGTCGCGAGCCTGCGGGGGGAGGAGGAGGAGGAGAGGGAGGGGGAGGGGACGGGGTCAGGGGGAGGAGGAGGAGGGGAGGGGAGGGGAGGAGGGGGAGGAGGAAGAGGAGGAGGAAGGGAAGGGAGGGACCTGGACGGAGAAGGGAGAGATGAAGGGAGGGGGGACAAGAGGGGGGCGGCGGGCGGGAGGGGAAAAGGGGATGGAGAGGGAGGAGAAGAGGGAGAGAGAGCGCGAGCGGTCCCGGGAGGGTAGGCGGGGCGCCGGTTCCACGCGGCCACGTGGGTCATCGTCGCGGTAGCCAACACCGCGGTCCGTAACGGGGACGTAGGAGCCGGAGAGAGGGGGCGGGGCCAAGGAGGAAGGATGCGGCGGCAGCGGCAGGGGGGCGGCGGCGGTCGCGGAGATCCCGGAGGGACCCGGGGCGTCCGGCGTCCGTCGGAGTCGGTCCCGGACGCTCTCCAGGGTCTCGGGGCGCAGACGGTTTCCAAACTGTCTGTTGGCCCAGGAGGAGGCCACCTCAAAGTTCCTCCTCCACGTGGGATCGGGAAGAAAGGAGACCGCACTCACCTTCTCCCCGACGGCGGCCTCATAGTGGTCCCTGAGCACAATGGTGGTGGTGTGTGCCCAGTTGCGCACGTTGCCCTCCAGGAGGGCCAGGGTGGCGGCGCTGGGGACCGCGGGGCGGATGGCAGCAATCAGGGCCTGGGTCAGCCTGGAGATGACGGGGAGGGGGTCCGGTCCGGTGGCGTTGGCGAGGTGGTGTGCCGCCTTGATGGCAGCCATAACGAGCCGGTTCTTAGCGGCGAAATCCGGGTCCGTGGAGCGCTGGGCGCTAGGGACCTGAGGCCTAGCGTGCGTGGGCGGCAGGCGCGCAGGCCCCGAGCGCGCGGCGTTAGCTGCGGCGGCGGTTTCCGTAGGCCTGGGACGTCTGGGGGGACGCGGGCGGTTGCGGGGCCTGGGACCGGGACGTGGGGGCACGCAGTGACGAGGTCCCTGGTCACCGGTGAAGAAATCCCGGTCCCGAACGTCAGGGCGGAAGACGGGATGGGCGTCAAAGCCGCGGCGGTGGCGCGGCTGCTCCTGGCGTCGCTGCATCGGCGCGGGTCTGTGGGCCCGGGGCGGGAAACCAGGAGGCCGTCGGGACGATCTGAAGGGGGACCGGTCCCTGACGGGTCGCGTCGGGGCAGCCCATCCCTGCGGAGAAGGGTCCCGAGGGGCCCAGTCGCGACCGCGAGGGTCTGCGACGGAAGCGTAGGAACGCGTCATGTGTGGCTCGAGACCATAGGGTGGACTCACCAGAGCTGGGATGTCCATCTGGTCTCGGGCCCGGTGTGGTCGGCGTCCGCGGTGGACCACGGTCCATCCGTCTGTGTGGTTCTGCGTCGGCATGGACCGCGGTAGGCAATGACAATGCTGTTTTTGTTGTGCAAGGTTTAAATAAGATATTAAATATTAAATACCTATTATGTGGAGGTATTAAAAATCTTTATTGACATATGTCTTATTGTTTCTTTTTAAAATGCAAAAAGTGTTAGGGTTAGGGTTAGAAAGGGTAGAAAAGTATAAACAATGTCAATTTTATTCAAAGGTATAAATATAACAGGTAAAACAGGCTTTTGCACAACAGGACCCTGAAGCTAGAAGTTTGAGGCTCAATTTGAAGCTAGTTTGAGATCTTCAACATTGACAAGCCTGATTCCAAGCTACTTGCTGATGATTGTATCTCCTCATTCTCATCCTCTTCATCAAAGTAACCAGTGTAGTACATGTCAACCTGAACACGGTCATCCTGAACAACACTGTCATCAAACAATTATTTTTGACTGTTCGAGGTCATCAAAAACCTCATGCATAATTCTTAGTATTTCTTTTGCATGTTCCAGTTTGAATATAGGTAGATTATGGATAATGAATTCCAAGTCAAATATCTGTGTACACTGTTCTAAAACAGCATCAATGAAACCAGTGCAGGCTGTGTCGACTGTGTAAAGTATGTTTGTATGGTCCCAAACTAAACTTCTCCTGTTGGTCTGTAACAGGTCCCTGATCAAAAGTCTGTCCTCATGTGTGACCATTCTACGTTTGTCAGGTGATGGTACCTCCCCTTGAAAGTGTTCATATATGGGGATTGGCTCCCCACAACCTTCAGGTTCACAAGAACAAACAGAATGGCAGTGGGTGCAGCACAGATGGATCAAGAGATGTGGTGTGTTCCTCGAAATGGCAGTACAAAGCTTTCCGCAGACAACTAGTGACTCCAGTCTCTAGTACTGTCTTAACTGCTGGGTCAAGCAATTGTTTATGCTGTCCCACGCCACGCGTGGGACAGCATAAACAATTGCATGTGCCTGCGATCCACCTCTGCCTGCCCTCCCGACCTGCTGAACCATGGCTTCAACGTCATTAGGTAACCCATACATCACAATGTGTGATACATTGGGAAAATGTAAGCCCATCCCAAGAGCTGTTGTTGACACGACAACTCTGCAGCTACCTTGACCACTCAGAGAGGACAGCACTCTGTTCTTATTCTCAGGGAGTGTCTGGCTGTGGAACATGCCTATCAGCAGGTTTTCAGTCTTTTTCTCAGGGTCTCTGTCAACCCAGGAATCTACACCGAGTTCCCCCTTCAAATGGCAGAACACTCTGCCAACTGCCTTCACAGTTTTGCAGTAGATAATTACTGGCAATATGGAGGTACCCTTTTCTTTCAGATCCTTCACAATCCAGTCTAGGCAGTCCAGGGTCTGGGCAGGTACTTTAATCACACCCAGTCTGATGTTTGTTCTGTTTGGGCTCAGAGCCAAAATGGTTGGATTGTCCATCTGAAGCTGTTTCATAACCCTGGCTCTGGATTGCCGATCAGCAGAAGCAGTCATTGCCAGCACAGGTGTACCTGGAATATATGGCAGTACAACAAGCAAGCAATGAGTAACAGTAAAATGAGAAATGTTGAGTAGTATCATTTCTAACTTTGTAATGACCGTACTGACATATTAAGAATAGATCAATTATAAGGGACTATCAGTATGGGCATGGTGTGTGGGTACATACAAAGCAACACCCCAATGAATGGTCAATTTGCAACTGAATGGGCAACCAGTTTAGAAGTGCACTGTTCCTACGTTCCTGTAACTATGCAACTGATTTCAATAATTGTGGCGAATTAACACTTAGTGTAGAAAACATGGAAGAAGTTTATTGTTTTGTACTTACCAGCTTTAACTAGGGATCTAAGTTCTCCCAACTTGGCGAAGCTCTCGCGAAATGGCGTCTGCCCTTTTTCAGCCTGACCCCTGATGGAAATAAAAGAGTACATTAGAAGGTTTGAACTGGAAGTTATCTCGCTACAATGACACTAACGTTATGATTGTACTCTGTGTCTGAGTTAACGAACATCGACATCCATGGTACTATGTTTACAACATTTGATTCATATCACGACATTGTGAGTTATTTACTAAGTCAGACAGTCAAGACCATCTCTTAACATTTGTAAGTTAGATGAACTTCATCCACGACGATACCTATAATGTTAGCTTGAAAAACTTCGGAGCCTAACATGTCTCTCCACTTGTTGTTCAGCAGCCAGGATTCCGGGCTTCCGAAAAGGAGCTGGCAACGACCGCTGATTATTTCCACCTCGTCGTGCACGCCGAGTTGCATCGCCGTGATTCCCATTTCGGTCGCCTCTTTTACTTGGTCCTCCATCAGTGCGACTAATGGAGAAACCACAATGACCACTGGGTTTTCCTTGTGTCCCAACTTCTTAGCGACCATCGGGGCCAGCTGATAAATTAAACTTTTCCCGTATCCTGTAGGAAGCACGGCAAAAACATATTTTCCATCTACAAACGCCTTGATTGCGTTTCTCTGTTCCTCTTTCAGAATTAAGGCGCTGTCGAGGTCTTCTAAAACAGACTCAATGGCAGAATCTACCCTTCTTAGCTCTCCAGCGGCAGCCATGTTTGTTTTTCACACGAATTCGAACTGAGCGCTCTTTGGTGACGTGGTTGATTACGTTAATGTGTATCATCTGTCCATCCACGTATAAAGCCCGCCCTTACAATTTGATTGGTCAGATCACTTTTTGATCTGACCAAATACCTCCCAACAAGCTCAATTCCAGACTGAATCTCCAGACCAAATATTTTGTGGGCGGAGTTCAGGCTGGTATCCAGGCTAATGACTCTCCACATGAATACGCAAATGAGCTATTTTTCTAGTTTCTGCCACCTCATACGCTGACAGCTCTTTCCTCCCCTTGGTGAATGCAGGTATCTGTAGTGAAGCACAGTAAATCCCACACTATCACCAATATTAAACCCACGGTCTGCTAGGACAATATCTCTGTTTTTTTAGGAGGCCACTCTCTATTGTGATCTGTTTATCCTGACTCTCCCTCCTCAGGCACAAGATATGAAAGTGACATAGCCTTGGGTTGCAACACCAATCAGACATTTTACAGTATGGTGATGCTTGTAGATGGACCACGTCTGTGCTTGGGCTAGTAAATTAGAGGGCCTCTCAATAAAAACTTTGAAACAGTCAACAATCACAGCAAGTCTGTGTCCAAATGACTGAATCCCATTGGCATTGTAGCTTGAAGTACATGGCGCTCTGGCTACTCAATTTGAAATTCTAATCTTTCATGTAGTATGTAAATTACTTTATGCCAAACCAGGGGCGGATGGTGTATAGGGGCGATTTGGGCGACGCACTACCAACTGGGAGAAAGAGGATTTTATTTTATTAGTACCACTTTTTTTTTTTTTTTTATTAGTACCACTGTATTAAGCTGGTTCACTAATTACCTGAGTGGTAGAACTCAGTGTGTGGCATTGGATAACTGTACCTCATCTTTGCTGGAAGTAAAAATGGGTGTCCCACAAGGGTCAGTTTTGGGCCCCATTTTATTTTCCATTTATATAAACAATTTAGGTAGGGACTTAAAGCAAACAAAGATTCATCTTTACGCAGATGATACCATTATGTATACATCTGCCACATCAGTCAGTGAAGCAATTACTTATTTACAGTCTGCTTTTAGTGTAGTACAAAAATCTCTGGTAAGCTTAAAGTTGGTACTAAGTCAATGATTTTTACCCGTTCACGCTCTCCAATAAACATCACTTTAACAACTCAGGATGGTACGATAATAGAGAGAGTATCGTCTTATAAATACTTAGGTATCTGGCTTGATGATAAGCTGTCTCTCGGGGTCCATATTGTGAGCCTTTTAAAAAAACTTAGACCTAAATTAGGTTTCTTTTTTCGCATGAAAAAGTGTTTTCCTCATTTAGCAAGGAAAAGGTTAGTGCAGAGCACTTTCTTATCAGTATTAGATTATGGTGACCTCATTTATATGCATTCTTCCTCATCGCTATTAAACAAACTAGATGTAATTTACCATTCAGGTGCCCCAGCTAGAACTCACCACTGCATTCTGTATGAGGCTGTACAATGGCCCTCCCTCTCCCTTAGAAGGAAACTACATGCACTGATTTTTATTGCGAAAGCACTAATGGGTAAACTACCCCTTTACATCTCAAATTTGCTTTCCTTCCATAACAGTGTTTACAAAACAAGGTCATCAGAATATATGTTATTAACCACACCACTAACAAGAACACAACTGGGTACAACAGCTTTCTCATCATATGCACCAAAGGTCTGGAATGAACTTCAAGCCACTCTAAAGCTGGAATCACTCCCACCACTCAGTACCTTTAAAAACATGTTACAATCAGCTCTAAAAGAACACTGCAACTGTTTTTAACCTGATGCCTTTTATTTATTTTTAATTTGTTTTTTTTAGCTGTATGTATTAGCTTGTTTTTATATAGCCTGTTATGAAGTGTAATTTTAGCATTATAGTGTCAATTGTGGTGTACTTTGTTTGTGTGTGTGTGTGGCCTTGTGCAAATTCTGTAACTTCTTTTCTGCTGCCTGTCTTGGCCAGGACTCCCTGTGAGAAGAGTAACGCCCCGTGCCCACTACCTCCGTCAGTTGTCCGTTGCCCATTGACTTTGAATGGGGACGGACGCGCAATGCATTGTGGATCCGTCCGTTCAGTTGGAGCGTTCGCCACCGTCAGAAAGTTGAAAAATGTTCAACTTTTTCGGCAGCGACGGTTCCGTCATCCAATCAGATCGCGTATGCAAATTTAAGCACTGTGACGCGACTCGGGCTCTGACGATACTGGAAAGCGGGAAAGCGGGTCATCTTGCCTCGCAACAAGCAGGAAGAAGCGGGAAGAACACGGCGAAGCGATTTGATTGGCTGACGGATGCCTCTGCAAAGACTACTCCCCCATCCGTCAGCCACGCCTTCCCACGTCCGTTGACTGACGGTGCAGTGGGCACGAGGCGTTACTGTAACTCAATGGGACCTTCCTGGTGAAATAAAGGTTAAATAAAAATAAAAATAAATTTTTTTTTATTTTTTTTCTATCACAGCAAAAGTAGGTTTCAGTGTTCTAGACATATTATTTGTCATTGTCCAATCAGAATCGTCAGATTCAAGTATTCAATGCATTTTCAATTGGGATTTGGGACTCGCCCTAACGTGCTTGCGTCATACGTAACTGAGCAAAGAGCGCGAAGGGATCTTATCTTCGATCAAGTCACTTGCTAATTTCAACATGGTTGCGTCTCTGAAAGAAGTTCCATTAAAACAATCAGGATCTCCAAGACCAAAATTCATAAAAAAGTGGTCGACAATCTGTACCAGAGGCTCCAGAAGAAGGACATTGATGCAGCAGTCTTCATCAAAAGTGCCCTCGAGAGCTTCACAAGCAGTGTGCAGACCATTAGGTAAGATAACATTTATATTATTTGATCCTTCTCAAAGCAAAGCTTTGTTATGAGAACATATGCATTTATAATATATTGCCAGTGGTGTAATCTAGCTTGCTTTACTCTGTGCTGGACATCCTGGTTAGGTGAGGCACAATGGATAGCTTAAAAAACTGTGTTTAACACTAACATTATGCATCCCTGCCCATTTTAAGTGGGTATACTCTTCATGCCTTCAGTGTGTCTTGAACAACCACACATAAAAGGTTGCCCATATTATATTGATATTTTATCGTATTTGTCTAAATGCACACTTGACTGTAGATAGATTTATGAGTGACGTTACCAACACAATAGATAAAAAAAAGTGTTTAACATTAACATTATGCATTCCTGCCCATTTTAAGTGGGTATGCTGACATCTTTTTACTGGATAAAGTGTGAACATGTGCATCACGTAGACTACAGTACTGTACACAGCCTAACAAACACATTATTGGTTTGTTTGCATTCAGAGACTCTGACCAGCTGCAAGAGCCATCAGGAACCGACAGACCAAGGACGGCTTTGACAGAAGAGGCGAAGCAGAGGCTGTGTGAAGAGGTCTGCGACACCATCCTGGCTCACACCAAAGCGAGGTTCTCTTTCACTGGCCACCTTGTGAGTGCTACCTTAGTGCAAGGAAATATGTTTGAAAGGTACTGACATTCATTTCCTGCTGATGCTCTGAATGCAACTGTGAAGGCATATCCCACGCTGAACAAGGCAAAACTCAAGACGGAACTGTCTCTGATCTATGAGAATCCTAAATCAGGGGTTGCTGTGGTGCACTGTACCAGGTTATCATGAGCTACCACCTCCGGGAGACATTCTCTGAGACTGTTTGTTGAACATTCTCATAACTACTCCTATGACAACAGCTGAAGCTAAGAGATGTTTCTCAACTTTGAAAATAATTAAGACATTCCTGCGAAATTCAATGGGCCAGGAACGTCTGAATGCACTGGCCATGCTCTCCATGGAGAGGGAACTAGTCCTCAACATACGTGATTTCAATGAGAAAGTCATTGACCGCTTTGCTGCACTGAAAGAGAGACTAGCAAAGTTCCAGTACAAGTAATGTAGTCTCTCTCTCTCCCTTTCCCCTCAGGATGGACACTGGGTTACAGCGGCCCTCACAACCCCACACCACCACCCCACCCCTTTCATGTGTATATTGTATGTAGTTCTCTGCAAACCTATGGTGGCATCAAGCCTTCAGTGTCTTGAACAACCACGCATAAAAGGTTGCACATATTATATTGATATTTTATCGTGTATTTCTAAATGCATACATGACTGTAAATATATTTATGAGTGAAGTTACCAACACAATAGATTTTCCGTAACACACTCACCCCTTTTAGAATCACATTCTCTCTCTCCCTCTCTCACAAACACACATACAGATAGAGAGAGAGATTGTTGTGTATAATTCCCAATTATTATTGATGTATTTGCACTTTTAATGTTGCTGAATTCTACAAGGCAAATAAATTAAGTTAAAACTTAGTTCCCCGGCTCCATTCGTCTTTGTCAGGAAATGTTCTATTTTTTATTTTGTCGGAATGCACCAGAATACTTCATTTGTATGTGAAAATCACAGAAAAATCTTCGGGGGGAGGATGCATCCAGACCCCCCTACAAGGGTTTGGTTTACAAACTTTCAGCCCCCCCTAAAATAAAATTCACCAGCCGCCACTGTCTGCCAGCCCTAATGCGTTGTATAGGCTGTTATGAATAGGCAATGTGTGCATGTATTGAGCTTGTGTTGTGTAAACTGGCCTGAACATGTTAAATGCTGTGTGAGGTGTAACTGTTTGTTTGTTTGTTGTTGTTTTTTTGTTTGCTTCTTCTTAAATGTATTCATTGATGAATTTAACATTATTATTTTCTTTTCTTTCTGGCAGTGCAGAAAAGGTTGCTGGTTGAGGTGATGTCGGCTCCCGCAAGTCTCCAATTCTCTCCCCCACACCAGACCCCAGATACCACGGACACAGACTTCATCACCGTGGACTCAGAAAACACCGAAGCTGTCCTGAGTGAGGTCGGCAATCACAGAGACTTTGGTGAATTCCTTCATGCCGATTTCCGCCTCCCCATACACTGCACCAGCCCACACAATCCCCACGGCCTCAGGTATACCTTTGACGTCGACGGCGTCTTGATCCAGGTGCGTCACATGAGAGGCATAGTCAGAGAGGTTGATTATTTGAACCTGCCCCCTTTGGATCCCAGTAGGCTCAAAAGGCGGTATAGCTACCTAAAAAAATATGTGTCCCAGCCACGCTGCAGCCCAGAAGGCTTGGCGGCACTTAAAAACTGCCTGGGCCACAAAATATCAAACGTGGCAGGGGGCTACGTTCTGACACTCTGCACTGTCCCCAGCAGCCTGACGAGCCCGGACCTCAGGCTGCAAAACCCAGGGTCGTATGGCACACTCGCGGCTTAGCTGTTGCGCGAGGTAAGGGAAGGGTTTGGCCGGCTCTTCGACGTCCTGCCACAGAAGGACATGTGCCGCCCCACTGTCCAGAAACAGGGTAACACCAACATGGCGTCTTACCGAGTCCTCAGGGCAGATCAAAGCTTCATCCTGAGCCTCCTGGACCAGGCTGTGGAGACGGCCAACAGCTGCTCCTTCTTGCAGGTAATCGCCACCCTCGGGCAGTTTGGCCAGCGGGATCCTGACGTCCTGCAGCTTGGCGACTTGGTCCTCCCCGGTTCCGTGGAGTCCGTATCGGTCCACCTCGCCTCAAAGGTGCGGGCAGTGGGGGTGGACACGCACCTCCTCCTCTCACGTCACGGCCTGCTGCCCCTGATTGGTGTGAGAGGGTCACTGTTTTCCAGTCTGGGAATGCACGAGACGTGCAATTTCCAGTCAAACTTAAACACCCTACGCACGGACGTTGGCCAGGCCATTAAGTGCGTGCTGTCGAAAACCGGCGAGGTCGCATTCTTACAGCTGTACGCGGACGCCCCGCACATCTATTACAACCAGCCTTTCAAACACCCCGTCAGTGGGGGGCTGGTCACCTGCGGCTTGAGCCACCCAAACTTCAAGGCTACCCTTACCAGCAGGGCGCTCGCCTACCTTAAGCATATTCGGGACTTGAGGCTCCGCCTGGTGCGTCAGCTGGTGCGGTTCGAGGGCGAGGATGTTCCCTTCGAGTTTGACCCAAGAGAGTTTTTTGACCTGCCTGCTCTGCAAAGGCTCTTCCAGGACCGTGCGCTGCTGGTGCCCTGCCAGGACAGAGAGGATGGCCAGGGTCTCCTGTCTACATTGCGGGGTGTTGTCAGCCACCTGGCCGGCATCCTGGGAGAGTCGTTTCGAGACTGCGAGGGCGTGGGCAGATATGACCCCTCGTGGAAAGCATTCCAGACGGAGCTGGCTCTGGAAGTGCTCTTCTTTGGGCACCCACTCTCATCACTCAACAACACCCCGAGTGCCAGCCTGGGAACCAGCACGGTGAGTGAACGCAGCGCCACCCACGAGAGAGGGTTCATCGGGCTGGCACGCCACAACAGCGCCAGCCTGGAAGAATCGCCATCACCCCTCAATCACTGGACCAGGGACCCACTGCAAGAAACACGCATCGAAAGGCTGTGGGCACTCTGTCGGTGTGTGGAAGCTGGACCGGCCTTGCTCGGGGCTGCCCTGATTAGGGTCTTGCTGGGGGACCTGTACAAGCGGAATGATCAGCTTCCCTGCACATCCCTAAAGTTAGACACAACCCCTGGCAGGCTGACGGGCACGACGGACGTAAAGAAACTCGCTGCCGACCTCGCCACCAAAGAAAGCTTCCCCGTCCCTCACACATTCGGCAGGGCGCGCACCCTGGTGAGAGACGCAGGCCAGGATGTGGAGGACTGCCTCGTCCAAGGCTTCACGGCAGAGGGCATCGTCTTCTTCCTAGCCTAGTTTACAGACCTCCGGAGTACCAGAAGGATCTGGTGGAACTTCAAGGACTGGGTGCAGGTCAGCCACGGGGACCAATCCGTCCTGCAAATGTCCGACGTGGCCTCCAAGACTCTCCAGGTCATGTCTGAGATTGGAAAAGCAGAGGGAGCGCCGCTCAAACACCTGGAGGTGTACAGAGAGCACGGCATGCCCTGGATGGCAACAGCCTTGCAGAGGCTCCCAAAGGCGATGAAGGGAGGTTTGCTCCTCAACCCGCTGACCTTCATCTCCTGTGTGGCCCTCGTCCAGAATTGCGCCTACATCGATTTCGTGAACCTGAAAGACCTTTGCCAACAAATGAGCTTGGGGGCGTGTCACAGGCCAGACTGCAGCAGCTGCTGATCCAGGGGAAATTCACCCTGGACAAAGTGAGGAATCTGAGGATTTGGAGCCTGCATCCGACCGTCTCCTACAAGGTACGCATTGCCTGGCCTGTCTGTGTCATTTCATAGCTCTTGTTTGTGATATGTTATTTATGTGTTCATTTATTCTTATTGTTTTTGTGGTTGTTGTTTTTAAGTTGCAGAAACAAGGGATCCCATCCCATCCCAGCGACCGCCGCCGCCCAGTGCGGAGAAGGAGTGTGTCCATCCCCTGGAAGACGTCGACGACCAGGACGAGCTCAGGCCCTCCGTGGTGTCAGCAGCTATGTGCTTGCCAGCCAACTCTGGGCAGAGGTGGGGCATGGACGAGGAATCTATCATTTCAAAACAATCCCAGGTTACACACCAAGTGGCATACCAGGAGTACGTGAATGCTTGCAGAAATAGAAAGTTGCCGTCGAGATCATTTGTTGCGTTCAAGTGCAAGAGACCGCGCTTAATGACATGAGGCAAATGAAAGAGATGAGAAAAAAAAGGAAGAAATGTTTTGCTGTTGCAATGTCTGACACTTCTGTTTGTGAGTGCACATAAAGTAAAGAAAAAAAAAGACCTGTATTTAAATGTGCATCTATGTTTTGCTGTTGCAATGTTTGCCTTTTTTGTTTATTTGTAGACAGTAGTTCATTGGCAAATATAAATAAAAAAGGACCTGTTTTTAAATATATATCTGTTTTGTGTCTTTCAATGTTTGACATATTTATTGATTGTAGTAGTTCATTGATGAAAAAAAGAACAGTTTGTAAGTATATCTCTATGCTTTGCTGTTGCAATTTCTGCCATTTTTATCTATTATATTAGTTGACAGTAGTTTATTGAAAAAATAAATAAATAAATAAACAACCTCACATGGGCTCTGCCTTGACGTGGCGTGGGGGCTTAAAGCTTCTGTGATCCTGTGGTGCCTTGAAGAATCTCTAGAATCACTGAGTCCACAACATACAGCTAAAATTAAAATAAAAACATCTCCCCGCGTCCCAACAGCACATTCATGGTTTCATGCTTCTATTCAGTGGTCAGGCGCATGATTGACATAATCATTTTTGAAGGTGGAGATGGAGGGAAGAACCAATCTATCTCTTCCAACTATCTATCTCACTGTACCAGGTTATCATGAGCTACAACCTCCAGGAGACATTCTTTTAGACTGCGAGTTTCCTGAACATTCTCATAACTACTCCTATGACAACAGCTGAAGCTGAGAGATGTTTCTCAACTTTGAAAATAATTAAGACATTCCTGCGAAATTCAATGGGCCAGGAACGTCTGAATGCACTGGCCATGCTCTCCACTGAGAGGGAACTAGTCCTCAACATACGTGATTTCAATGAGAAAGTCATTGACCGCTTTGCTGCACTGAAAGAGAGACTAGCAAAGTTCCAGTACAAGTAATGTAGTCTCTCTCTCTCTTTCTCTCCCTTTCCCCTTAGGATGGACACTGGGTTACAGCGGCCCTCACAACCCCCCCACCCCCCCTTCCTGTGAGGATGGACACTGGGTTACAGCGGCCCTCACAACCCCACACCACCACCCCACCCCTTTCAAGTGTATACAGTTCTCTGCAAACCTATGGCGGCATCATGCCTTCAGTGTGTATATTGTATAGTTCTCTGCCAACCTATGGCGGCATCATGCCTTCAGTGTGTATATTGTATAGTTCTCTGCCAACCTATGGTGGCATCATGCCTTCAGTGTGTCTTGAACAACCACACATAAAAGGTTGCACATATTATTTTGATATTTTATCGTATATTTCTAAATGCATACTTGACTGTAAATAGATTTATGAGTGAAGTTACCAACACAATAGATTGGTGGCACACTCACCCCTTTTAGAATCACATTCTCTCTCTCACTCTCCCTCTCTCACAAACACACACAGATAGAGACAGAGAGAGATTGTTAACTTGTGTATAGTTCCCAATTATTATTAATGTTTTTGCACTTTTAATGTTGCTGAATTCTACAATGCAAATAAATTAAGTTGAAACTTAGTTCCCCGGCTCCATTCGTCTTTGTCAGGAAATGTTCTATTTGTCTTTATTATTTTGTCGGAATGCACCAGAATGCATCATTTGTATGTAAAAATCACAAAAAAATCTTCGGGGGGAGGATTCCCCCAGACCCCCCTACAGGGGTTTGGTTTACAAACTTTCAGCCCCCCCTAAAATAAAATTCACCAGCCGCCACTGTCTGCCAGCCCTAATGCGTTTGTTAAGTATTTTAAGAAGCTGCATTACCCTCACATAGCCACAAGAGGAGCAAGACCTTATTGAAGGCTGCTCACTCCACAGAAGGCAGCACCTTTAGATAGGTGAAGAAGCCGAAGCCATTACGTCACCCCGGCCACGCCCACTGCAGAGGCCACGCCCACTTGACGTCCTCTATCGGAGGATTCGAAGTGAAGAGGCGAGAGATCAATAGGTAGACGGCAGAGAGCCACCGGGCCTAAGCCCGGGGGCTTGAAGTAGATCACGGTATTTTCCTCTCCACGCGTTAGATACAATTCCCTCCCTTAAGCTTCATAGTTACCATACCGAAACATGCCGACTTTATAACAAATAAAGTGAGTTAAAAGCAACCCAGGATTGGACTATTTTCTTCGAAGAATGCTGCAATAATTTGGTGACTCCCGACGTTTGGAAGAAAGTCCAGAGTATCCCGGCGGGCGCAACGCTAAAACAACTTCAACAGGCCACACACATCTGAGGTAAGTAGAACTCATTGTCTTAAAGATTAAATCTGAAATAGGATTGGTTATAAGAACATTTCGGTGTAAGTTTGTTTTAGCCACCGTCCGGTCGTGCTGCTCCAGAGGCCTAGACCTCGACTTAAAAAGCATAACAACATGTGTAGATCAACGGTTGCAAGGAACACTGAAGGCCCTCCCTCCCCCCTTCTTTACACTTGAGTTGTTTTGAGTACTCGTCGTTAACGATCATTCTTGGTACTGGTTGAGAGGTGAAGTCCTCCACTATCGGTCTCTGTATAGATCGTGCCAAAATAGTATATTAACGAGTTATCTTTCACTTCTCCGCTGAGGCCGGCACGGTCTGTGTTCCTAAGCAGTAGCACCATAGCGGACGTTCGGAGTGTATACTATCTTATCTGCCGATCCGCTAAATGCCACCCTAGACTATATGCTTACAGTTTACATTCAAGTCTGTTGGTATTTTGTTGTTAAAGACGATGAATTATTAAGGTAAAATACCCCCTGACCCCCTACACTCGTAAAGTCCCCACCGCCCCCCCTCCAGGCCCCCTACACACGAGTAACCCCCCCACCCCACCCCTCTAACGCCTCCCTCCCCTTGAAACCTTTTCATAATTGTTGTGAGTTTGGATGACTCTTTATTCTACCTAGTTTAGACGGTTTTGATTTTTTTTCTTTTTTCTTCGAAGAATGCTGCAATACGTTCTATAGGCTGTTATGAATAGGCAATTTGTGCATGTATTGAGCTTGTGATGTGTAAACTGGCCTGAACATGTTAAATGCTGTGTGAGGTGTAACTGTTTGTTTGTTTGTTGTTGTTTTTTTGTTTGCTTTTTCTTAAATGTATTCATTGATGAATTTAACATTATTTTGTTTTCTTTCTGGCAGAAAAGGTTGCTGGTTGAGGTGATGTCAGCTCCCGAAAGTCTCCAATTCTCTCCCCCACACCAGACCCCAGATACCACGGACACAGACTTCATCACCGTGGACTCAGAATTCCTTCATGCAGATTTCCGCATCCCCATACACTGCACCAGCCCACACAATCCCCACGGCCTCAGGTATACCTTTGACGTCGACGGCGTCGTGATCCAGTTGCGTCACATGAGTCGCAGAGGTCGGTTATTTGAACCTGCCCCGTTTGGATCCCAGTAGGCTCAAAAGGCAGTATAGCTACCTAAAAAAAACATGTGTCCCTGCCACGCTGCAGCCCAGAAGGCTTGGCGGCACTTAAAAACTGCCTGGGCCACAAAATATCAAACGTGGCAGGGGGCTACGTTCTGACACTCTGCACTGTCCCCAGCAGCCTGACGAACCCGGACCTCAGGCTGCAAAACCCGGGGTCGTATGGCACACTCACGGCTTAGCTGTTGCGCGAGGTAAGGGAAGGGTTTGGCCGGCTCTTCGACGTCCTGCCACAGAAGGACATGTGCCACCCCACTGTCCAGAAACAGGGTACCACCAACCTGGCGTCTTCCCGAGTCCTCAGGGCAGATCAAAGCTTCATCCTGAGCCTCCTGGACCAGGCTGTGGAGACGGCCAACAGCTGCTCCTTCTTGCAGGTAATCGCCACCCTCGGGCAGTTTGGCCAGCGGGATCCTGACGTCCTCCCCGGTTCCGTGGAGTCCGTATCGGTCCACCTCGCCTCAAAAGGTGCTGGCAGTGGGGGAGGACACGCACTTCCTCCTCTCACGTCACGGCCTGCTGCCCCTGATTGGTGTGAGAGGGTCACTGTTTTCCACTCTGGGAATGCACGAGACGTGCAATTTCCAGTCAAACTTAAACACCCTACGCACGGACGTGGGCCATGCCATTAAGTGAATGCCGTCGAAAACCGGCGAGGTCGCATTCTTACAGCTGTACGCGGACGCCCCGCACATCCATTACAACCAGCCTTTCAAACACCCCGTCAGTGGGGGGCTGGTCACCTGCAGCTTGAGCCACCCAAACTTCAAGGCTACCCTTACCAGCAGGGCGCTCGCCTACCTTAAGCATATTCGGGACTTGAGGCTCCGCCTGGTGTGTCAGCTGGTGCGGTTCGAGGGCGAGGATGTTCCCTTCGAGTTTGACCCGAGAGAGTTCTTTGACCTGCCTGCTCTGCAAAGGCTCTTCCAGGACCGTGCGCTGCTGGTGCCTTCCCAGGACAGAGAGGATGGCCGGGGTCTCCTGTCTACATTGCGGGGTGTTGTCATCCTGGGAGAGTCGTTTCGAGACTGCGAGGGCGTGGGCAGATATGACCCCTTGTGGAAAGCATTCCAGGCGGAGCTGGCTCTGGAAGAGCTCTTCTTTGGGCACCCACTCTCATCACTCAACAACACCCTAAGTGCCAGCCTGGGAACCAGCACGGTGAGTGAACGCAACGCCACCCACGAGAGGGGGTTCATCGGGCGGGCACCACACAACAGCGCCAGCCTGGAAGAATCGCCACCACCCCTCAATCACTGGACCAGGGACCCACTGCAAGAAACACGCATCGAAAGGCTGTGGGCACTCTGTCGGTGTGTGGAAGCCGGACCGGCCTTGCTCAGGGCTGCCCTGATTAGGGTCTTGCTGGGGGACCTGTACAAGCGGAATGATCAGCTTCCCTGCACGTCCCTAAAGTTAGACACAACCCCTGGCAGGCTGACGGGCACGACGGACGTAAAGAAACTCGCTGCCGACCTCGCCACCAAAGAAAGCTTCCCCGTCCCTCACACATTCGGCAGGGCGCGCACCCTGGTGAGAGACGCAGGCCAGGATGTGGAGGACTGCCTCGTCCAAGATTTCACGGCAGAGGACATCGTCTTCTTCCTAGCCTAGTTTACAGACCTCCGGAGTACCAGAAGGATCTGGTGGAACTTCAAGGACTGGGTGCAGGTCAGCCACGGGGACCAATCCGTCCTGCAAATGTCCGACGTGGCCTCCAAGACTCTCCAGGTCATGTCTGAGATTGGAAAAGCAGAGGGAGCGCCGCTCAAACACCTGGAGGTGTACAGAGAGCACGGCGTGCCCTGGATGGCAACAGCCTTGCAGAGGCTCCCAAAGGCGATGAAGGGAGGTTTGCTCCTCAACCCGCTGACCTTCATCTCCGGTGTGGCCTTGGTCCAGAATGGCGCCTACATCTATTTCGTGAACCTGAAAGACCTTTGCCAACAAATGAGCTTGGGGGGCGTGTCACAGGCCAGACTGCAGCAGCTGCTGATCCAGGAGAAATTCACCCTGGACAAAGTGAGGAATCGGAGGATTTGGAGCCTGCATCCGACCGTCTCCTACAAGGTACGCATTGCCTGGCCTGTCTGTCATTTTATAGCTCTTGTTTGTGATATGTTATTTATGTTTTTATTCATTTATTCTTATTGTTTTTGTGGTTATTTTTAAGTTGCAGAAACAAGGGATCCCCATCCCATCCCTGCGACCGCCGCCGCCCAGTGCGGAGAAGGAGTGTGTCCATCCCCTGGAAGACGTCCAAGCTGTCGACGACCAGGACGAGCTCAGGCCCCCCGTGGTGTCAGCATCCATGTGCTTGCCAGCCAACTCTGGACAGAGGTGGGGCATGGACGAGGAATCCATCATTTCAAAACAATCCCAGGTTACACACCAAGTGGCATACCAGGAGTACGTGAAAGCTTGCAGAAATAGAAAGTTGCCGTCGAGATAATTTGTTGCGTTGAAGCGCAAGAGACAGCGCTTAATGACATGAAGCAAACAAAAGAGAGGGGAAAAAAGAAACAAAAAAGATGAGAAAAAGGAAGAAATGTTTTGCCATTGCAATGTCTGACATTTCTGTTTGTGAATGCACATAGTTTATCGAAAAAAGTAAAGAAATAAAAGACCTGTATGGAAATCTGCATCTATGTTTTGCTGTTGCAATGTTTGCCTTTTTTGTTTATTAGTAGACAGTAGTTCATTGGCAAAAATAAACAAAAAAGGACCTGTTTGTAAATATATATCTATGTTTTGTGGCTCTCAATGTTTGACATATTTATTGATTGTAGTAGTTCACAGTAGTTCATTGATGAAAAAAATACCATTTTGTAAGTATATCCCTATGCTTTGCTGTTGCAATGTTTGCCATTTTTATCTATTATATTAGTTGACAGTAGTTCATTGAAAAAAAAAAAAAACCACACACGGGCTCTGCCTTGACGTGGCGTGGGGGCTTAAAGCTTCTGTTATCCTGTGGTGCCTTGAATAATCTCTAGAATCACTAAAATTAAAATAAAAACGTCTCCCCGCGTCCCAACAGCACATTCATGGTTTCATGCTTCTATTCAGTGGGCAGGCGCATGATTGACGTAATCATTTTTGAAGGTGGAGATGGAGGGAAGAACCAACACTCTGCCACAGCAGATGCGAGGGAAGAGCTGAGACGCAGCAATGCTCCTGTGTCACGCTGCGGCTTCTCCAGGACAGGTTGGTCAGTGCTGAGACACAAGAAGGCCAGTGGGGAAGTGACCAAAGCAGTGCCTTCTTCTATCCTCTTCATGTGTAATTTATTATTCCTTTATTTATCTATCAGTGGCGGTGGGTCAATAGGGGGCGCTAGGGCGCCGCCCCTCCGTGAAATATTCACTCTGCCAACTATTAATAAACTATTATCATTAAGAAATAAATCAACAAAAATAAATAGCGTTTATCCTCGTTTAATTGTGTGACATACTTGTCACTGCCAGCAACCATTTAAATGTGTGTGAACTTCAATGATTTGGGCTAGGCTATTTATTGGTCATTCGAAATAAAGCCCTCCTCCAAGTCAGGGGCGCCGGCCACGTTGAAGTAAATGTAAGCTCGCTAACTTTTTGCTGTCTGTCAAGCAGAAACAGCTTTTCATTGGCGCAAGAAAACTCGCCCTCGGGTCGCACCAGTGTGCGCCCGCAGGCCAATGGTATTGCTTTTCTTTTTTGTTATCCCCACATGATTGGACAATTCAGCGAATCAATCAAACAGGCCACCTCCCTCAGCAGCATTCGTGCACCACAACTACGTGTAGAGAAGAGATAGATCGCTAACTAGACCACGACCTCAGACCCCGTGTCTATTACTGTGACCCGCCAACATTTTTGATCACCAGCCGCCACTGTGCCAAACTCTAGAAGCCGTTGACAGAGTTTTTGAACCTGAAAGCTAAATCTTTCAGAGGGAGATTAAGTCTCAGCCTCAGCAAAACTAAAACAAACTTTTCAAATTTAGACAACAAAGACATAGGGCCACATGTGACGTAGGGCTCGCACAGCTCAAAAATCTGAATCAAAACTAAGAAGTTGTGGAGCCCCTTTGTCTTGTCGTTTTTTTCAAAGGACTCCTGGTTGAACTGTGTGTCCAGTACCTGGTCCGAAGATCTCCCAGCTCTGTTGTGTTCTGTCTCAGAACATCCTCCATCTTCTCCATGTCATCCATCATTAGCTCAGTCTGGCATCCGGCATCTGCATAGCCTTCAATATTGCAGTGGGGAGCATAATTAGTTAATTCATGAATATGAATAATGTGAATTGTTGTGAAGTTATATTGGTCCAATATAACTTCAAGTTCTCTGGTCCAATAATACAGGGTGTCCACAAAGTCTCTCTACAATCAAAAAAATGTATCACAAAAGCAGAGATATGTTAATCAGATTTGTTCTATGTATTAGGTGCTTATCAAAGGCTTTAATCACATTGCACTTGTGTAATTCAATGAGTATTGTGGTTTATTGAAACAATCGGATACGCAGACTCAGCAAAACTACAGGATTAAGTATGGCAGACATCCTAACCAATAGGTGCATCCCTGACAGACAGGCCACATACTAAACCCTTAGCATTAACATGTGGCATGTCTGTCAGGGATGGACCTATGGGGGAGGAAGGCTATCAGGGTCTATTTTGAAAAACTAATTCAGGTTTTGCATAGATTTGACAATCACATTTGTAATATTTTATATTAATGCTGGTTACACATCTTAGTACAATTATTGACCTTGATCATTTAATGTCCCATTCCCACTGAGGCCCTCTGATTGCTCGGCTGTCCGGCTCATTCCCGGGCTCTCAGCTGTCTGTTGGAGATCCAACATAGCCGTTGCACATTCCTCGTCTTTGTTGGTCTTCCTTGGGCTTCATCCTCTGCTCTCGTTGAAGAGATGCCTCGGATTTGGGCTTATTTTTTTGGTAACAGAGGTTAACCGTTGGAGCCCAGTCAACCGACTCAACCTCACCCAAAGCGCTAGGGGAGCCTAAAAAGTCCCAATGAAGTCCATAATAGTAACTACCGGTAACTTATTAATCATTACTAAGTAAATGAGCATTTAACGACAACCTAATGATATATAAACACAGCCACAAAAACCAAGTTAGTCAACTAACATACCTCTGATGAAGTGGTCGTTGCAGACACAGGAATAAACAGACTCTGCTCCTCCCGAATGCAGACGTAGGTTTAAAATCCACTTTTTACGGCGTTCTGTGAGCTTTTTACATTTCTCACCGTTTTGAACGACAATCTTTGATAAAAACCCTTTTCCTTTTCTCGGTTAGAACGATTGGAGCAGCCGTCTACTAGATTAGATTCAACTTTATTGTCATTGCACAAGTAAGGACAACGAAATGCAGTTTAGCCTCTAACCAGTAGTGCAATCAATAAAACGTTTTTTGTTAAAGCAGTGCTATAAGAATAATAATAATAATAATACATAGAACACAGATAGCAGATAGCAGCTGAATATAAAGTGAAGTAATGCATAAATGGTTAATACAGTTAATACAGTTGATCCTCATCAATTGTAAAGTGCATAGGTGGTACTACACAGAACATAGGCATGTATTCAGTTGGCACTTGACAGTTCCTCAAGCTACTTCACTTCCTGCCCTCCATCTGGATTTCGCATGAGCGCGATGCAGCAACGTGACGTCACGTGAAATCCACCTATTATGATAATACAATCTATACTGTATCTCATTCAGGTTTGAGTTCCCAATCCTGCTCTTTTCTCAACAGATCCTGCAAATTTGTCAACCTACCAACCCTTTCCTGTTTTATTGGAAATAACAACCCAAAGGCATTTTTTAGAGCCACGTCTTTCTTGTTAACTTGTCCTTGATGTGTTTGACCTGTTAGCCATTCTCTCTCACTGTCACTGTGCTTACCTTTGTCTTATTTGTTCATCTTTCTGTTGTCTGTCTGTGTGTCTTCATCATGAGCGATTCACAGCTTGAGGATCTGCTCAAGAGTGCTGTTATCTGGCTCATGAGGTGGATGACTTGCTGGATGAGCTCCAGAAAGAGCAAGCTACTGCACCTCTGCCAAAAGTTAAGTGGAAGAAGAGGGATAGCTAGGGTGACCACCCGTCACGCGTAGCGCGCACAGCGTTTTGAAGCCCAAACATGCGTACCGCAAATTGAGACCGTGTCACGCGAAATCGATGCTTGCTCAAAAAAAAGTTGGTCGCTGTTACGCCCCCCCTGGTGGCTCGGAGTAGGACGCAACATAAGGGCAACAGGTTTGGGCAAGTGAGGGTGCAGTCACACAAAATCCAGGACAAAAGGTGAATTCAATATAAAGTGTTTATGTACAAAAAAGGCAACACAGGGATCAACAAGGACTGTCAGTGGCACCAAAGAAAACAACATAACAAAACCCAACCCCCCATTGACAGGTGCTTTGCACCGAAAAAGTACAGTGGGTGGTGCTCACTCTAACCTAGGGTATTAACAACAGGTAAACCTACGTGTATGAAATATGTAAACCCCAGGGTATCTTACCTATCCTTATTGACCCTGTGCGCACAACAAAATAATTAACAAAGACAAAGACAAAACTAAAGTAGGCTGCTAACAACTAAAGTAATAAGGTTTAAACAAACGTGTAACAACTAAAGACAATACAATAAACCAACAAAGAAACCAAGCACTCGCAAGTAGTGATGGCAGTTTGACGCTGAAGCTTCGGTACGTGCTTCAAACCCTGATCTACAATTCCCAAGAAGCACTGCTTCGAAGCTTGCTTCAGAGCAAAAAAAGTCACGTGACATGTGACGTCCGAAGCAGCAACTGGTGCGTTGCCTGAATGAATCACTCGACTGGTCCGCGGCTCGGTGGAGAAGCTTTGAGCAAAAAAAAGAAACAGACTCAATCCATAAGCCGTTGAAAAACGAAGGCAGCCTACCCCAATACCAATTATTTGAGTGTCTAACCCCATCCCACATAATCACCCCCTTTCAAAGTTACTCAAGCACACCCAACCACCTTGCCCGAAGCCAGGTCACCGCCTAATTATTTAATGAAAAAAAGAAAAGAACAACACACAATCGGAGCAACAACCGTGTACGGGAGTTGCGAAGAGTATTTATGCAATAAAACAAGTGTTGTGTCAACAAGATTAGGGTAGGGGATAACACACTGACTCTGGTGCCAAAGACCGGGGTTCTAATCTCGGTACGAAGAATAGGGCATGGCAATTTTATTTATATAGCACAATTCAGGCACAAGGCCATTCAAAGTGCTTTACTGGGGCAAGATTGAAATACAATACATATTAGAAAAGCGAATGAATAAAACATTTAAAAGCGAATGAATAGAATAAGAATAAGTCAATATGTTATAGGTTTTTATAAAATGCTGTTTCAATATCCTAGTCTACTAGCATATTTGGACATAGGCTGGTCTATCCTTTTAAGAACAATTTAGGCATCTGTATTTTGATAAGATGTATCTTATTCGTAAATGTATCATAATAAAACCACGTGACATATGACATCCGAACCAGCAACTGCTTTGTTGCCTGAATGAATCACCTGACTGGTTCCGGTTTGGTTCGTGGTCCAATCAAGTGTTTCACTGGCAATGCGCCAATGAATCGTCTCGTATCTGACAGGTGACAGGTTGACACTTATGAATTTGAGCGCCATAAACCCTTTATAAACACTTGAAACAATGGACAATATGTGGGTTGTTGTAATAGCGCCTACACCGTTGCTGTGGAGTTGTTTGAATTGTTGGAATCGTTGGTATCGCATTTGTATTGGATTTTTGTCTGATAATTATGGAGCCAGCCAGGAAGAGAGGTCGTTCTAACGTGTGGGAACACTTTGATCTGATCGCACCTGATAAGGTAGGTGTGCTAGCTGTTTAATACTATATATGGTTTAATATGAAACATAGGAAAATATATGTACATATACAACAGTAACTTCCTGACAGTAATAGACCATATGTATGTGCAGACCATAGCTATATAGCCAATATATAGGCCAAGGCAATATAGCTATGTTCTATGTCATGTCTATATAAGGTAGCTATAGGTATAGGTGTTCACACTCAAACTGCATTTTTATTTGCTAATGGCTTTCTCTACAGGTCCGGTGCTTGGTGTGTTCAACTGAGCTGAAGTATCATGGGAATACTTCCTCCATGATTAGGCACTTCACTGCCAAGCATGGAGCTGCTAACCATGGTAACTCACCTCAAGGTAGGCTTTATGTATTACAATATTTTTAAATAGACACTTTACACAATACTATGATTTAACTGTATTCCATTAATCCTTATTTTGTTGCATTAATTTTCTTTTTATTTCTTAATTTGTCTTAGTGGACCGGAAGCAAAAGCTGGATGAGGCTCTGGTGAACATGGTGGTGAAGGACTCACAGCCTTTTTCCATCGTTGAGGACGGTGGATTCAAGGCATTTGTGGCATTGCTGGATCCAACCTACACCATGCCATCCAGAAAGGCTGTGAAGAACATGGTTTTCCGGAAGTACGAGGAGGAGAAGACCAAGGCCAAGGCTGCCATGCAGAAGGTACAGGCTGTGAGTCTGACTTCAGACATGTGGACCTCCATTATTATGGAGGCATACCTAGCAGTCACCTGCCATTATGTCGATGACACTTCGAAGCTGGCCACAGTGCTTTTGGGAGTGCTGCCTTTCCCCGAGACTCATACGGCTGTGAACATTTCTGCAGCAATGAGGTCTCTCATGGAGGAATGGGACATTGAGAGTAAAGTGGCTTCGATTGTGACGGATGCGGGAGCCAACATGATTGCCTGTGTCAGAATGTTGAATTTGAGATATGCACTTTGTTTTGCACACTCTAAATTTAGTGGTGAAGAAGTCCAATGATGCTACACCAGGTCTAGAAGACCTACGCACAAGGGCACGCAAAGTTGTCACCTTTTTCAGAACGAGCACTACAGCAAAGGAGAAGCTGAAAGAAGTGCAGGAGCAACTGAACAGGCCAGTGATGAAGCTCATCCAAGAAGTGGACACACGCTGGAACAGCACCTTCCTTATGCTCCAGCGCCTCTTCCAGGAGAGACAGGCAGTAGGGGCAGCTCTCGCTACACTGACGACAGATGTGACACCCATGTCCTCTGAGGATTATGAAGCAACGGCTGCGTGCCTACATCTGCTTGCCCCCTTCAACCAGGCAACCGTTGAACTTTCAGAGGAGAAAAGAGTGTCAGGGTCCAAGGTCATTCCAATGACCAAAATGTTAAATGTATATCTGCATGGGGAGATGCAGAACACAAGGCAGACAGAGGAACATCCCTCCACATCGGCCCAAGCAGCAACAGCGAATGTGGAAAATCCTCCTTCAACAGGTAATTATATAGTTATGTGATGTTGGACAAAGTAAGTACAAGTAAAAATAGATTCAAATTGAAACTTTTCTGTACTGATGATTAATTTCATGTTTGTCTTTCAGTGATAAACCTGTGGGAAAGCCTCGACAGAGATGCCTCCCAGGCAAGAAAGGGGAGGAACGCAACAGCAGATGCAACAGTCGAGGTGCAGCGCTATTTGACGGATCCACCCATATCAAGATGTGAAGATCCACTGAAGTACTGGCGGGAACATCAAAATGTGTACACACATTTATTCAAGCTGGCGAACAAATTTTTATGTACACCAGCATCCTCTGTACCATCGGAGCGAATTTTCTCAATGTGGAGAAATTGTGAGCAAGGAGAAACCGGCTCAACCCTAAAACTGTGGAAAAAATAATGTTCATAAATAAAAATCTTTGAATGTTCCATAATCACCCCGTATTTCCATCATTACCTCCCGTCATAGTTTCACAAGCACATCCAACCTATGCCATCTTTTCCCAGCCCATTCTCCTCAGTAACACAAGCAAGGCCTACACACATTCATCAATCTTACTTTTTTATATTTAGAAGTTTATTGAGCAGGGACAAATTCATTGTTTCAAATAAAATAGATGCCATGCATGCAGGTTTCTAGACCTGCATGCAATTTGCAACCCATGTCCCTGGTTTTCTAAATATAACATGATATTCAGTCTTAGTGTAAGTGTGTACCAACTCATTTTCCGTGTTTCGGTGGAGAAGCTTTGAGCAAAAAAATGGCAGACTAAAGCAGCTTGCTTCAGAGCGAAAGAAATCACGTGACATGTGACGTCCGAAGCGGCAACTGATTCGTTGCCTGAATGAATCACTTGACTGGTCCGCGGCCTGGTGGAGAAGCTTTGAGCAAAAAAAAAGAAACCGACTCAATCCATAAGGCAGCCTACCTCAATACAAATCTTTGAGTGTCTAACCCCATCCCACATAATCACCCCCTAGAGTTACTCAAGCACACCCAACCAACCTTGCCCGAAGCCAGCTGGTCACCGCCTAATTATTTAATGAAAAAAAAAACACAATCGATGCTACAATCGTTTACGGGAGTTGTGTATAGTACGGTATGTATGTAATAGAACAACGTAAGGTATCGATTAGAGTAGACTAGGGGATAACACACTGACTGTGGAGTGGAGGATCCGGGTTCGAATCCCATTCCTGGGGGGAAAGTTTTGATATGCTGTTTCAATTATATCCTAGCCTACATCAGTTAGCCTATCTGGACAGAAGGCTAGGCATATCCCTTTAAGAACAATTTAGACATCTGTATATAGATCAATCTTTATTCGTGAAAAGATCATGCTATTAAGTATTTGGGTTTGTGTGTTTGTGCGTCAAATAGTTTTCAAAGCAGGGATACGTTGAATCCACTGCAGCCTTGAACTTCGCCAGCAGAGGTCACTGTCACTGAAGCTTCGAGTAATGAACCCATTTTCGAAACATTGGCTCAACTGGTTCAATGCTTTATAAAAGCTTCATTTGCCCATCACTAACTATCCCTCCACTGAGGGAGCAATGCCACGACGAAGAGCACCACGTAGCTCTGACTCGCGACCGACAGCGACCCCAACTCTGTTCGCCTATCTGGCCCCGTCTGCTTTCATCCCTGCAGCTTTATAGCAATCCACCTGATTGCTGAGGGGCTGCAGGTGTGTCTGACCAGTCCGATTGGGAGGGTGGTACCTGGAACAGCACACAAGACAGCAGAGGAAAAACACACACTTAACAATGATTCAAAATTAATATTAAGCAATAATCAAGCAACATTGTGAACATTTTTAAATAACAGAAAATACAGGCCATATATTTAACTAAACTTAACTAAAATTCGCCAAACTTCTCCTCCGATGTCTCTATCTCTCAGGCCCCGTTTACACGAAGGGAAAACGCAGATATTTTCACACGGTTTGGCCTCTCATTTACACGAAAACACAGTTTTTGTCACAGAAAACGATCATTTCTAAAAACTCCGGCCAAAGTGGAGATTTCTGAAAACGCCGGTTACGTGTTGTCGTGTCAACGGATAGAAACGGGGTTTTAGGTTCTGAAACGTCACATTATGCGCCAGGAAATGCTTAACGTCATATGAGCGCCCTATGTTTACAGTTTGTTTGTTACAGGAAGACGCTCGTGTTATTCGTTGTTGTTGATTCTGAGGATTCTGATTGGCTTGCATGGCTTTATCCTTCTCCCTACACTGCCGCCCATAGGTTTGGCATAGTTATAATGTCCCAACGGCGTATTTATGCGTTTTGATGTAAACGACAACTTTTTTGAAAACGATGTTGTGTGCACAATGTTATTTTTGAAAACGGAGGGGGGGAAATATTCGTTTCTATAAATACCCTGCTACGTATAAACGTGGCCTTACACACGTCCTCTGCCCCGCTGTGTTCGCTCTCGCTGTCATCGCTCCCCAGCTGCTCCGCTTCCACCGGCTCCTCCCAAAGCGCGTTTTCTCTGACGTATTCAAAAACTCTCCGGTCAACCTCACTGAAAAGACCACTTTGAGGACCACGGTAGGATTTGCGCTGACTGTTGGCATTCTTGAGACGTTGTTTTTGGTGCTCACCATCTTCTTACGTTACACTCCGTGACCCCGAACTTCTTGGCAGCTTGGCAGTTGTTACTTGACTTTGCCTTATTGACGACCATTATTTTAAAATTGGCATCATAGCTCCTCCGCCGTTGTTGATTGACCTGACCCACTTTTGAGCCACTTGTCTCTAAATGGTCAGCCTGTCTTTAAACACCGGTAACGGTCTGGTTGTTAAGGACGCTGGAATACTTCTTCCCGGAACAAATTTCTTGCACCACCTGCGGCCGCGAATGTGTATTGACATTTAAAGGGAGAGGCGAAGAAGAGAAGCTGCGCTCTGAATACTAGAACCTGAATATAAGACGACCCGACTTTTTCGGACCGATACGGTACTATGCGGCTCCTGAAACACTCACAACGGTGAGTTCGGGAAAGCAGACCCGCAGCAACCAAGTGTGTCGATTATTTTCACCGCCGCAAGACGCAACTGTAATCCCGGCCGTTTTTTTAGTTCAATTGCTGCCGTTTTATTTGCAGCTTTAAATTATTTGCAATGGTTTTTTTAAACGTTACAGGCATTTGTTCGACATGATTTAAATTGTGAGACGCATACTTATTTTTCCAAGGAAAAATTAGTTTTGAACGTTTGCCAAAATAAAAAATGAATACTCTGATAACTCTTGTCTGTATATATTGAGAATACATGTTTGGTAATATTGCCGTTCATCATGAGGCCAATTCCTGCTGCAGATGCATTGCATTCTAAAAATAGATTAGTTTTAAACGAGTACTCGATTGATCCTCGAGGAATTCATTCGATCACTCGAGTTTGGAATTTGCTACTCGTGCCCATCCCTAGTAGATACAGATTTCTTTTTAAACATTCTGAATCACCCAGGTCACTCACTGCACCACATCTAGATTCCACTATATAATCATCCAAGCGTTTCTGCTTCTGCCTTGCCTGTCTGGTACATGGTTCTGGAATTTCATTTGCTGCACAGAACGTCTTTACTGTATCATACAGCTTAGCAGCATCCTCATCTGTGCGCATCTGTTCAAGAGTTACACAAACAGCTCCATTATATTCTACAGCCTTTGCCAGGTCCACTGTTTCACTCTGGAGATATTTGTGCAGATTCTCAGTCACAGACAGCAAAGTCTTAAACACAATGAGCTTATACACAGTGGAGAATGCATGGAGTTTAACGTGTAGCCCCACTGCATTGGCAGCCTTTATGCCAGAAAGGCACTCTAGAACAGCAGGGTAGTTCTCCAGAACTGCATTTACAGAACGCAACTGGCACAACCAGCGGGTCTTTGACAGCTGCACAAGTTCAGATGGTTGCAATCCCAACCTATTTTGAACATCTCTGAATTTGTGATGGTTTACCAGTGAAGTGCCGAAAAATGAGTATTGACTCTGCAATGTGTCAAATAAATCACTGGCTTCTGGCACTGCATGACAGGTGTGGCAGAGCACCAATATTAATTGATGCGCATAGCAGTGCACATAAATGGCCTCTGGGTGCTTGTCCCTGAATATTGCTTGAACACCTCAAACAGCACCACTCATAACTGCCGCCCCATCATAGGCCTGTGCAACACACTTCACATCTGTAATGCCATCATGAACTAGCTGTTCTTCAATGGCTGCAGTTATGCTCTCTGCATCAAATTTTCTCAATTCCCTCATGGCCAGCAAACACTCCTTTACTCTACCCTCAGTTACGTAGCGGACACATATAGCCAAGTGCTCGGTGTTGCCATCTCTGGCTTCATCTGCCATAATCGAAAACATTCCAGAATGTCTTAACTCCTTGACAATACTTGCTGTTATCTCCTTCGCATAGCACTCAATTATTTCATTTTGCGATGAGTGATAAATAGGTGCTTTGGGATGGGGCTGAATATGACTGGAGGAAAGGATCAAACTCCTTTAAATATTCAAAGCACTCCAGAAAATTCCCCTTATTGCTACTAGATGTCCCCTCATCATGGCCCCGGAATGGAATGTTTTGCTTTGCTAGCAATTGTGTGGTGGCCACAATCCGCCGCAATTCTCGCCTATTTCTGATTTCAGCCTCATTTGCTGAATGTAACTGGTCAACCACACTCCCATGGGAGCCACTTGATTTCAAACTGTGCCATGACACCATGCTTGCTTTATGGGCTGGGGTTTTCTCATGCTCTCTAAAGAGATCTAAAGCTTTCTTCCAATTAGTCAAACCAGTGCCAACAAAATTGTCATGTTTCACATTTTTCCCAAACATTCTGCATGAAAAACCGAAACCTCTTGCCACAGAGTACTCCAACCAAGAAAAATTTGCAAACCAGCTGGAATTGAACAATCGTTTTTTCAACCCGAACCAGTGCTGTGGGTATTGGGCCAAAGCACAGCAACAAATGGTGCCTGTGATACTTCCTCATCCAGTTTCTGTTCATACACAGCTAACATACAATCAAGCAACTCGTTTTGGCTAGTCTTAGACATGTACTTGGCAACATGTGCGTTTGACAGGTGATCGGCTAACTGGCTATCTAAAAAAGGGAACTGGTCAACGAGGTCCAAAAACACAACCCGCTGGAGTGAAGTTGCCGATTCATCAGAGCCCCTGAGAGCTAGCTTGTGTGCCCCACAGAACCTAATACAGTCCACAATCCGTGACAGCGAATGTCTGTTTTTCTTTACCTGCTCGTTGTGTCTCTGTACAGAGATTCGGTGGCCGTCATCCAGCTGACAGGCAATATTTACTTTGCCCAACATTGAAAGCCTCACAGTTTCCAATGTGAGTTGCACTGCATTCATGTTTCTTTATTTTACAGGACACATGTTTTAAATCCAAAACCCTGCAGAGTTCTTCAGGGAAAGAGGGGTTGAATCCAAAGGAATAGCTTTAAAGAGACTTTATTTGTATAAAGTATTTTCGGTATGGTAAACTGATACTCTGAAGCAAAGAGAGGTTGAAGATGTATTCTAAGCACGTGCGAGAGTATTCTCCTAGCTGATCAATAGACCTAACCCTGTGTCTAATCGCTGCCGAGAGAGTTCTGAAGACAATCCGGATCTGTTGGCTGTTATGGTCAGAACAGCGCGGTCCGGAAGTAGGGGGGGGGGGGGGCCGATGTGAGATAACTCTCGGGTTTCTCGCCTGGTCTGTGATGCTGCCTTCTGTGGCTAAAGTATTTATTACAGCCTTCAGTAAGGTCTTGCTCCCCTTGTGGCTATGTATGGTATTTACGGCTAATATGTTTGGTCCTGCATCATTGGGTCTATGTGTGGGTAGCTTAGATTCTTAAAATACGTAACAACCCCTTGTTGGGTCCAAGCTGTGTCTCCTCCAAACAGCACGCAAGGGAAACAGAAGAGAGCGCTCCTAGCTAAGCTAGCCGTTAGCCAGTCTTTCCTTTCGAACCAAGAGGTGCAAAATGAACGATTTTCACGTGTCCTTTTGTTTTATCTGAACATCAATTGGCCGATGTGCCCCCAGTCTCTTTATTTCTTTTTTTTCTTCTAAAGACATCAACGAAAACTGATGAGTCAGTAGATAGTCCACTTCGTTAGGTAAATTAGCGCTCGCCATTGTGGTCAGGTTTTTTTTCACTTTTTTCTCCCGCCTCCAACAGTGACCGTCACCAGTGAGAGTCACTGTCACTGTTGGTCTGGGCTATATTAATTTAGCCCAAATGGTCTCTAAATCAAGGGGGTATGTCATAACACCGGTCAATCAAGATTGGATCTTAAGTGTGGGCTTAGAAAAATCAGCCCAGACAGGGCTGACTTTTCTAAGCCCACACAACCTATCTATATGTATATATGTGCGTTTGTGATTATTTGGTGCTGTTGCTTCTCCGTTGCACCAAAATCAAACAATTCTAAGTTTTAGTAATTATTATATTTTAACATTTTCATTAATTTAATAATGTTCCTGCCCGGCTCGATCTGCTCTGTTGAAATTGACGTGGTTCAGCAACGGCTCGCGTCAAAAATAAAAGTGCTATGGAATGATAAAGCGGCGTGGCGAGCTGCTCCTGGGACGCTGCTGAGACGTTCCGCAGCGCGCCCGGTGGAAATGGTTTCATTGATTAGAGTGGCAGCGATCAGCAGCGGTGACCGTGGCGCAGCCGTAACGCGTCCGGTGGAATCGGGCCGTTAGGCGTGACTACTGGCCCAGCTACCCTTCACTTTGCCACAATCTATGATACAGATGTTTTCTTCTCACTTGAAGAATTTAAAATGGCTGCACCTGGACTGTCCTGTCAGGCATTTTTAGAAATGCTCGATCGGCTAACTGTTTGCTTTGGGCGTATATTGAAGTTATTTGTTGTGTTTGACCAATTTGTATTGTGCATTGAAAAGCTGCGTCCTTCGATTTTCGTTTTTAAATATCATTAGTTCAAGAAGTCCTTTTTGTGATAGACTGGGAAAATCTCAGGCGATAGCTTCTTCAAAAGCTATCGCCTTTTGAAGAAGGCGACAGCTTCAAAAGCCTTCGTTGATGTCTTTAGAAGAAATAGAGACTGGGGGCACATCGGCCAAACGATGTTCAGATAAAACAAAAGGACACGCAACAAAATCGTCCATTTTGCACCTCTTGGTTCGAAAGGAAAGACTGGCTAGCTTAGCTAGGAGCGCTCTCTTCTGTTTCCCTTGCGTGCCGTTCGGAGGAGACACAGCTTGGACCCAACAAGGGGTTTTGGATTTAAAACATGTAAAATAAAGAAACATGAATGCAGTGCAACTCACATTGGAAACTGTGAAGCTTTCGATGTTGGGCAAAGTAAATATTGCCTGTCAGCTGGATAACGGCCACCGCATCTCCGTATGCGCTCCAGAGGAGGGACTGGAGCTGGCTGTTTGTCGTCATGGAGTCCTCCTCTGTGCCCTCAACATGTACAGGGAGAAATCCTGCCTATCCCCTTTTTCTACAGGAAAAGCTGGCCACTAGTAGGCCTACATTATTTTGCATGGATGTAGCCTGCAAGTACTGGCCATACCTGCAGAAAATCATTAAAAGTTGCCCCGAGTTTGAACATCTGCTGGAAATGAAGCCCTTCCTCTCGGTGTTTCATGCAAAAGCCCATGATTTTAAATGTGAAGTAAGCAATCATTGTCGTGGCAGCTTTGGGACTGAGACTGAAACCTCAGACCTGTCTTGGCTGACACCTGGCGATGTTTCGCAGGATCTTCAGAGTAGGTATCCCGGACGAGCCCCCAAATTGTCGTGGCAATTTCTCTATCAGATATTGTGTCTAAGACAGATGAGATACTTAGATGCAAAAAGCACACAATACTTGCAGGCCATTGCTGGTCATATATATTTGTAATAAAAGTACGAACAAAGATACACACAACATGCATCAACAAACAACATAACAGGCATACAATACAATAATCGGAGGCCTCAGATGGGAGTTCGCCCTTCGTCTCACTTCATTCTCTAAAGGTTTGCAAGTAGAAGTGCACTGAGCGGCTAAAGTCAGGAGTTTTCATACACTTCGATCGGATCCTTGAAGGCAGTTGAGCCCCAATAAACCAAAAGCCTTCGTTACCAAGATGTTAATCTATTGATTGAAGTTCCTTAAAGGGACACTGTAAAAATTACTCCCATCTGGTGGTACAATTGTATATTGCATTCAAACTAATAGTGCTCGCTTGTCCAAAAACTACGGTGGGCAGTATGTGCCAAGAAGCTGTGACATGACACCTACTAGGCTACCTCATCGAGTCATTCGAGTGATGATGAGGTTCGTGGACAACTGGACAAATTAGATGGACAAATCAGATCAGGTTTATTGACCAAGCATTCTTACAGACAAGGAACTTGACTCCAGCAGTTGTGGACTTTCCAACATGACAAATAACTATACAGATGATAAATAACAGTAGGTCATTTAATGTCAGATTGCATAAAATGTCAGATAACATAAAAGTTGACATAGCCTTTGGTAGTCTTGGAGTTACCGATAATCAAAACAATAATTCCCATAATGCGTGCGGCTGAGCACGCATCCTAATCAACGCATTGTAATCCGTTGATTTCAACAATGTAACAGTATTCTAAATACCAACAATTTACATTGCAACAAACGGAATCAAATCGAAATCAAATCAAATTTATTGTCATTTTGTCATCGAGGGTAGGAGCTGAAAGAAGCTGTTCAGTTTGTTTACGTCCACCCCGTCTCTGCTGCTTCCTCCTCCGGGCAGTTGCGGGCACGGTGTCACAGTGTCCGTTAGTATTCTGTGTTTGCGTAGTATGTCCAGATGCCAGCGAATGCCAGTGATGTTACTCGCTCGCAATGTCCTAATGTTTAATATTGTTTCCCTGTCATAAACTACGTTCGTAGGACGTCTCACACTCAAACATTCAATCTCAATCTCACAGATCTCAAGAGGGGCCGCTGCGACTGTACGCGCCGCCAGTTAGACGCCCTGGCAACGAGTTTACTTCCTCGTCTCCTATCCTGTTCCTAATTCCTCCTCTGGATCTTCTTTTCCTCCGTATTGTCTTCTTTATCAGAGTTGTTGGTATGAAATCCAGTTGTTCGGGTGATAAATCAACTGTCTGGCAAGCGAGTTGAAGCTCCAGAAGGTCCGCTCTAGCGTAAGTGCGTCTTGGTGGATTTGGATACGTGATGACCCCAGCAGAGAATAAACCTCCATAACTTGATGAAGAATGGCTTTTGAATTCCTCCAACGCATTTGACAGTATCCATAGGTCATAAGAATATTGTCACGATTTAAACTCGACAGAAATGTGAAAAAGTAAATTAAATATGTAATAAAGTAGCCTTTCAATGACGAGTCGCTCAAACATAGGAGCGCCCATCTCGTTGCCATGGAAAACCATGTTATACATGCTTACACATCGTCGTTTTTTTGGCGACGATGATTCCTTCTCCTGTGGCGTGGCATAACTATGGTCTTTCAAACAAATGCGGTGCATGTTCAAATTTGCCGGTAAAACTCGTCTCGCTAAACTAAGCTCTGTTCCACCGTCACGCTGGCTCAGAGTGAAAACGCGTTTGCAATTCCTGTACGACGTAGTGCTTTTTGACCCTCTCGGCAGCTCATAGACCGGAAGAAAATGGAAGCCTCCATGAAGCTTACCCGTCCTATGTAACCATATTGATTTTAATATTAATTATTCTTCGCTCAGGAGGATAAGTGAGATTTTTGGCAGAGATAATTTTACACCAATGAGAACTTATTTATGAATGAATATGTTGATTTGAGGTAATAAATTACTCAAAATATTACATAGTGTCCCTTTAAAGAGATACTTCACCGGTGGGAATATGAAGGTTTTATGAATTAAATAATTCAATGTATTATAAATGTGTATTATAAATTGAAATCGGTTCATCCTAGCCTGAAAAAAGGCAGAAAGTGTTTTCATGGTCTCTCTGGCTCAAAGTAAGAAAACCTCCCACTACCACAGTGCATTGCGCTCGCTGCCCCGCCCACCTGTCGGTCTCTCGTCCCCCTCATTCCCCCTCAGTATGCGAGCTCCCGCCCCCTCTCATTCCTTATTGGTCGAGAAATTGGACACCAAAAGTGTGTTGTAGTCCTCGGCCCTTCTAGCGGGACAAGAGGTTTCTCCCGAAATGAGGTCAAACTCGTCATTTGACGTCATTCTGGGAGAAAATTAGATGAGAAAAAATGGGCCAAGGGGGGACTGGTTTAGACTGATATTTATTTATATATTTATTTATATTACAATAGCGATTTTATAATGATAGAACGCCGGTTCTAAATGGGTGAAGTATCCCTTTAAGAGGTTAAGAAGGTGGTTGAGGCTGTTCCTTAACACCTTTTGCTTCTCTGCGCTCCCCAGGGGTCAAGGAAAACAGGCCCAAACCAAACTACAGACAACACGGAAACGGAATGTGAAACCATCACATGAAACACTAAGATTTAAATTTTAGAAGACCCTGCAGAATAGCAGGGTGGCAAGATCATACACGGAATAGTATACAAAACCAAAGTTCATAAAGAAAAACGTAACATGTTGATTTTCCATCACATCATCAACATATGACAGAATTTTTTTATGTGATAACCTTCATGTCAACATTAACAAATTATAACATGCCTTGTCATTTAATATGTTTTAAACAGATCAAATGGAGTGGAGCATTTCTAGAGGGGGCTGGGTTAACACTTGGGGAGGAAGTGGAACAAGTGAATTTCTTCATCTCTAGTATATCAGTTACGACAAAGCACATGTCAAAAGCAAGTGAGTTGGCCAAAGTATAAACTTTGGTTTAGGAAATAGGCAAAATAGTGATTACATCGTATTTTCTGTTGTAGGGCGTAAAGACATGTTAACACTCATGGCCATGCCGTGGAATGAGCAGAAGATGAACATCTTGGCCACCTACCTGTCCCGCAGATAATTAAAAGTATCTCTATTTTTTTGGTAGTTATGAGTTGAATTTTTACTTAAATATTTCAATGGCTCTGATTGTTTGTAGACCACAAAAGCTCTCGAAATGAAGACGAAGGAAGAGGAGTCGATGCAGGCCGAGTTGGCAGCGACCGATGGGCAATTCGAGGACTAGGTCAGAGATGTGAATGATTGGGCTGAAAGTGAGTAAATTATTAGTTGTTGTTTTTCAGAGTTTATGACCAACTTTTATGTCCTCATCAGTAATTTGTGTTTTTTCTTAGTCTCTAGTGATAACACTGTTTTATAACATGCTTCGCTAACTAGTTTCCACAGAGCGTTATAAGATATATTCTGATACTTTGCATCGAGTTTTAGCTCATTTTGAAATGTTTAATTCATGGGTTAATGGTAAAATGTTCTCCTCTCTACAGAAACACCAGCAACACACGCTGCTGCTGCTGCCTTGGCCAGGAAGATAGAGACGCTGGTTCTAAGTGTAAAGAGACGCTCCCAGCGACTTTATGGACTCAAACAAAGGTCACGCAAGGACCCGCCGGAGGATCAGGGAGGAGAAAGGGATCTTGACTGCTGTTGTTCAGCAGTACAACGGAATGGTTCCGAGCACAGAAACTGAGCTCGGAAACCATTCTGTCTGGAGACAGCTTGGCCATGGCAGATACCTGGCAATGGTAGGGACAACAGCTGTTTAATACTTCCAGCAAATGTGGCACACTTTTCATGGATTAAATTCGATTTATTTTGATCTTTCATGTTTATGAAGTTATTGCGTTTTTGACAGTGTCATGGCGGAACAGAGACTAAGGGAAGAAAAAAATATCCTTTTGTCAGAGATGATCGCCACTGGAGGTCCTTAAAATAGCTGGATTCCTTAAAAGAGCTGATTTCTAGGACAACAATGCAAGTTGTTTTTTTTGTTTTTACATCACATGAATGTTCACATCAATTGGTTTTATGTTCAAGATTCCCCGTGGGCTTTGACTGCAGAAGGAATTTAAGGATTGCAGAGCCTCGCCAAACAGAAGCTGCATCGTGTCCGGGAAATTATGGCTTTTGCGAGACAATGCTACCTCAAAGTTTTGAGTGGAGCGGAGAACGTCCTTCAAATCTTTTCAGATATGTATTCTGACAGTGACTCTGACCTTGAGGACCTGGAGTGAACAGGAAGTGAATATGATGGTGATGTTGTGTTCAATAATAAAATAAATGTTGAACTCGTGTTTGCTGTGTGTAGGTATATATGACAACATCCTGAAAATTACGCTTAAAACTCCTTATCTTCTGGCTGTTTTTGACTGATAGAGGTGCACAAAGATTCATGGCACATTACACAAACATCAAATAGTCAAGATTTTGCTTGGTTGTAATTAGGGATGGGGATCGAAACCCGGTTCTATCAAGGACCCGGTTCCACTTTTTTCAAAACCCGAAAATCATGAACGTTTGGGCTAATCGATACCACTATCGAGTCCCGTCGCTCATTTATTATTATTTTTGTCCCGTAGGTCCTGTAACGTAATGTTGTGTCCCTCGAGTTTGTCACGGCAAACATGTATTAGGCCCTACAAGTAAAACAAGTGAAGTCTGGCGGTTAACTTTGCTCGTGAAAAGGGCGAAAAATTGTATTGATCAAATATGCAAAATATGGAATGTGGTTTACTTTTAGAAGGTGTTCAAGTAAGGTTCATGTGGCACACACCGTAGTGTATACAAAAAAACTTTGTATTTAAACATACCATACTGTATGGGCCACTAAAAATCCCTTAAAATATGTATAGAGCCTCTGAGAAAGTACACATGGAAGTGCCATAGCAGAGCCACACAGTCTCACTCCGAGACCGACTCTTGGCAAGGGCACTTTGGCATCGGTCGCTGACGGGAAAGGTAACCTTTGGCGTCGTCTCTGACTGACAGACTTTTGGCCAATTTGATCTTTTGCAAATGCAATGCAGCATAGGGCCCTGACATAGAAAAGCACAACTCTGTTCATTGTCATGTTCATGACACTTCCAATCCAGTCCCCTCTCCCCCCCTCTCCCCCTCTCCCTCTCTCCCTCTCTCTCTCACTCACTCACTCTCACAGCAACCTGAACTGATAGAGGCATGAATGTATTACATGTAGATTATTTTAATTTTGAGAGTGAGGATATCTTTTATAAAGTGGTGACATGGTTGAAAAGGTTAAGGTTACGCTCTGTGTGTGTGAGCATGTTTAAATGGTTTTCTGTATGTGTGCAGGGGTTGTGATGTCATGGCGGTTGTTGTCATAACTGTAGATTTGTAAAGCGCTGCTTACGTGGAACTCATCTCCACGACATTCCATTGTTTAGGTTCCATTGCTTAGGTTCCTTTGCTTATGTTCCATTGCTTAGGTTCCATTGTGTTCAACGCAGCTTAGCAAGCCACCAGCACCAGCAAGCCACCAGCAACAGAAAGTCCTTTCAACGTCACTGCACACGCTACTATTACATGTAGATTATTTTATTTACATGACATGCTTGAAAAGGTTAAGCTTACACTTTTGAAATGAGTGTTTGAACAATGTTCTTCCAAATACTATTTCTCTGTTGTTGAAAGGACTCGGAAGGACTCGAAACTCAAACGGTAGGACTTGGGACTTGACTTGAGACTTGACCCCGGACTTGCCTGTCTTGACTCGGGACTTGACTCGGGACTTGACTGCAAAGACTTGAGACTAACTTGTGACTTGCAAAACAATGACTTGGTCCCACCTCTGGCTGTATGTACCATATGCAATACAAAACACACCTGTTGCTAAATTGTACTCTTCATGTTTTTCAAACAGCTAAACTCCAACATTTGCAAATATTTAAATGTGAAGGAGTCTATGTGCTCCATATCACCCACAGACGAATGGTCTTGTGGAAAACCTGAATGGGACAATTCAGAGGTGAGCTGTAATTAGAAAATGATTCAAAATGGATTGTACAAGAGCTATTAGTAGTTTTGGGGACATTTTAAAAACCATGATGACTTATGACAATTATTTCATTGTTCCTATACAGAGCATTATGTAAACTTGTTGAGGACAATCCCAACACATGGGACCGCTATTTGGATGCCGTAAAGTTTGGCTTAAGAACAAAGGCTCACCTCACCACCAGGTTCTTTTTTAATGTTCGGAATGGAGGCACGTTACCCATGCGAAGTGGCAGAGGATTTCACGGTATGTCATGATGGGTCTCACTTATGTCAGGTAATTTGACCAATCCAATTCCTTTATTTTTCTATTGGAAAGGTGGACAGCTCAGTGGAGGACATTGTGGCAAACGCAGTGGTGTCTTCAGGCATTGCCCTGAAAGAAACATTAGATGCCATGGTTCAGCTGAACGTCCTTAAAAAACAGGACAAAAGGCAGAAAATAAGAAGCAGGTCTGCCTTTGCTGTTGGCCAGAGGGTTCTCCGGAAGAACATCCGTCTGCAGCAGAGGAAAGGGGGAAAACTGGAGCGCACCTGGCTGGGACCATATATTATTTCCAAATTGGACAACAAAAGTGCGGACTTGCGGGATGACAAGGGAAGGCAACATCCCAAAATTAATACAGATCACCTCAAACCATTCACAGATCTCACCCCTCGAATCCCTCACAGGATACCACCAACTCCACGTGAAGAACCCCCTCTGAAAAAACCTCTCATTGACACTATCCCCTCAGCACATTCACCTTTACCGGCCCCTCTTGACCTCTCCTATCACCCCACTGCCTGCCAATCACCACCTGCTCCATCCTCTCTCCAATTCCCTTCACCAATAGTCTCTGGCCACCAGCAGCTCACTGGACCAGGTAATCCCAGAGGATGAGTGCGCAGCCGTAAGTGATACATGCCCGATAATGGCCTTTATTTAAAAACGCTGTTTGTTAAGGTTCCTTTGTGTTACAGGCATCATGGACGCATGGAATGGTAATAAAAGCCATGTTATACTGGCAAGAGTTGGGGCCTACAAGGTATTTTACCAAAACCTCTTCCAGCTGGGCCCTGGACAAGAGTTGGAGAGTGAGGGGCATATTCTTTGATTTTCAAAGGCATTATGGCTTCACCTACAAAGTATTCATCCTTTTTAATGTTGATGTAGGTAATAAATACATTTCTTAGCTTAATGGTGAGGCAGCATGGGGCACCAAAGGCCTACCACGTGGACACATTTGCCCTGACCGCCATGTGGCAGAAAATAAATCCAAAACTCAAGGTGTGCTGAAACAAGTTGGTGGTGCTGGTGCTGGTCACGGCTCAAGGATTGAAAGCAGAGGGTTTATTTGTTCACAGTGCTGCAAGTGCAAGCCACCAGTTATCACACAGTTGATGTTGAGGGTTATTTGGGTGAAAAGGTGAGCTTAATGACAGATATGCTATAATTAGCCTATGAAAGTCATTATTTGTGATGTGTTTCTCAGCTGGATGCCTCTGCCTATAAATGCATTCTAGGCATTGTGAATGACTGCCACCATAGATCAAGATCAAGATTTTAATAGGCCTACATACTTTTACAATTCCTTGACCATATATATTTTTTCTTTTTCCAAGGCCATGTATCCATCAGAAAAAATGATGTATTCTTGCTGACTCTCTAGGAGAGTCGCCAGCAAAGAAAAAAAAGTGTTTGGAAACAACAAGGTAAACTAGGCTCTATTTTCCCACACCAGTGAAATTTGGTCACATTGTTGTTCATCTTCAACTGAATTGTTTATTAGTAACAACTTAACTAACTTTTCTTTAGAGCACTGATGAGAGAACCTCTGTGTCAATGTGTCAAGATGGAAATGTGACACTGTGGCTCATCAACTCCAAGAGGACACAACATCTTGCGGAGTGTTTGCTTTAAAAGTAGGCCGAGGCTATGTGACATGGAAATAAATTACATATCAATATGCTATATCACGTATTGGGGGACCTGTGAATTATGGGCTCAATCTCACACTTTCAGTTTGCTGAACACCTCCTGGAAAGTTCAAGCTCATTACATTTCCCGACATCCAACATAGATGACCTGAGGAGGGAAATGGCCACCACCATCATGACTGGATCTGGTAAGCTCTTTAAATCGACGGGCATTCCTCATAAGAGGATTGAACCCGTCTCATCAGCGTGTTGGTCGCGAGTGCTACCGCTACACCAAGTGTCTGGATTAGGGATAATATAACTTAACCCTATTATTGTAGACTTTGCATCCCTTCCCGTGTCTGTCAATTTTTTTTTTTAAAGTTATCTTAATTCGTAGATGACTTGAGTGACTTGTGTCATTTCTGTGGGGAGGAAGACACCTTTGATAAAACGGAAAAAGTTACTTGGGTAAGTAGCATTATACTGTAATATTGGCGTGCAGCCCCTATGAACCTGCTCATATTTATAAGTCAGCCTAATGCTGCCTTCTTTTTTTTTTCAGATTGCGTGTGATGCCTGTCGGAGGTGGTTTCACACAGGGTGTGTAGGAAATCCAGCCATGGAGAGCAATTATGCCTGTTATGCATGCCTTCATGCCTGCGTCCAATAAATAGGCTACTAGGGCTGGGCAAGATGGCGCCTAATTGAGCGTTAACGCAATCTTGTTTGTTTTTTTACAAATTGACGCATTAAAGCGCGTTATTATTTTTTGTTTAGCCCTTTTATTTTTAAAGGTTTGCCCACAGAATGTCAATATTTTTTTTAGGTTTTTTTCCGCTTATTGTACATTCAATTACAATTGCAGTAAGTAACAGCCTGTTTACAATTCCCAAATCTGTGGCGCTACTTATTTGAATTTAACTACACTTGTAGTTACTGTTGGATTACAATTGCAGTAAGTGACAGCCTGTTTACAATTCCCAAATCTGTGGCGCTACTTATTTGAATTTAACTACACTTGTAGTTACTGTTGGATTACAATTGCAGTAAGTGACAGCCTGTTTACAATTCCCAAATCTGTGGCGCTACTTATTTGAATTTAACTAGTTACTGTTGGTTTACAATTGCAGTTAGTGACAGCCTATTTACAATTCCCAAATCTGTGGTGTTCCGTAAATTTCATATTCAAACCACACTGGGTGAGTCAATAGAACTCCCTCAAGATCACTTGGCCAAGTACATTTGGTATCAATGATAATGTGTCATTCAATTTGATATCTCATTCAACTTAAATTGGAGTGGATAAAAGTGTGATTAATCGCGAGTTGACTGACCAAACAATGCGATTAAAACTTGTAATCTTTGTCCAGCCGTAATAAACACATTATTGATGGAGATGGTTTCCCCTATTTTGTCCTTTAATCGTATTCCTTTGCAAAGATTGACAATGAATGGTTTAACAAATACCTTCATGAATGACGTGTGTGTGTGTGTTATAGTTGTGTTGTGACGCTATAATCAACGTAGCAGACTAGTAGACGACTACTGCCGCACAGCCTGGTGTGAGGTTTGTCCCATTTCGCTTTCCGTACATCCAGCTGTTTTCGATTTGCGTTTCTTTCTCAAGTACGTACGGTAACATAGCAACTATGCACGGCTCATCAGTAAATCAGCGTAAGAGGGAACAGGAACTGGGGGGGAACCAAATCGGATGCTACACCGGCTGTGTTTCACAGAAAAATCTCCGTAAAATCTGTCCGGTATGTCCGTAATATACGTTCAAAAAATGTAACTTTCGCCGTCGCTTTACGGAGATACCGTATGAAAGTTTTGCTAGCTCGCTTGCTTTTGATTTTCAGTTGAATTTCTATTTTCGGATCCTCTATACTTCATCATTTTGATATGAAATGGTTATAGCCTATTAGATCAGTTTAATATATCATATGTTTTACATAAGTAACAGTCAGATATCTGTTTGATCATTCGCTTCAATGAGTTTAATATAAAATAGTCTGATTTTTTTTTGGTATATTGATTGTATTATTTGTATAGGCCTAATTTATGGCTATGGATACCCCTAATTATATAATTATAGTCTACTGCTGTGATTTCCCTCAATAATTTTAGCGCTCATTTTTATTTTTGTTAAATAGACTTTGCGATGACACCAACACGAGTGAGAGTGCTTGCCATCGCGTATCTGTATTGGCGCAATCGCCAGAGATGGCAGAAACGCAGGGCATCCTGCTGGACAAGGCAGTTTTTGGCCAAGCTCTTGGAGTTTGGCGCTTATCACCGACTGGTCCAGGAGCTGCGACTCAGGGATGGAGATGCTTTCAAGAACTTCTTCCGACGCTGTTCAGCAGCTTCTTCCGAAGCTGCTGTTCGATTCTGTTCTGTCCGTCGTGGGTCCAAAAATCGCTCGGCAGGATGCCACCTACCGCCAGGCGATCTACCCTGCGGAGCGCCTGGAAATCTGTTTGAGGTAAGCTTATTGATAGGACTATAATTTTGATACAGGTGCATATGATACGAGGTGCATTTTGAACAGATAACATGAACATGTTAGTCAAAATAAAAAGCTTGCATGTTTTATGTTTGAAATACTTTATATTATTTTATTAAAGAGATATAGGCTACACACTAATATAGCCTACACACATACACACACACACACAGTAATACCATCAGATGTTGACATTAGTATTTGGTGATATATACGTACAGAAAACAGCACAATTTACAGCTTGTTAAGAGCAAGATGTGTGTGGCATGTCTAAGCATTGATTACATTGTAATCAAAATCGCTGCAGCCTTTAATAGTAATTTACCTGTAATGTAACATTATTTTTGTCTTTCTGATTTTAGATACCTGGCAACAGGGGACTCTTACAAGTCCTTGGGGTACAGCTTTCGGGTTGGTGTTTCCACAATGCATCGTGCCAGAGGTCGCAAATGCGATCAGGGACGGCTTTGTGAGAACTCACATGCAGATGCCAAAATAGGAGGAATGGAGAGCCATCGCAGAGGAGTTCGAGAAGGAGTGGGACTTTCCCAACTGCATTGGTGCGATAGATGGGAAACACGTCACGATCCGGGCTCCACCCTGCTCAGGTTCCATGTACCACAATTATAATGGGACCTTCTCGATTGTGTTGCTGGCAGTAGTGGATGCAAACTACTGTTTCAGTATGGTGGACGTCGGTGCCTATGGGAAAGGGAGTGATGGCAGTACCCTGAGAGCATCTGCCTTCGGAAAAGCCCTTCAAGCAGGCACACTCCACATCCCAGCTGACTGAAGCCTTCCTGGTGCTCCCGAGCTTGGTGAGATGCCACACGTGTTTGTGGGGGACGAGGCCTTCCCTCTGCAGAAGCACATCATGAGGCCCTACCCTGGAAACAACCTGACAAGGCAGAAGCGGTTGTTTAACAACCGTCTGTCTCGGGCTCGTCTGGTGGTCGAGTGTGCCTTTGGGATCCTTGCATCCAGGTTCTGCATGTACTACAGAGTGATGGGGCAAAATCCTGAGCATGTTAAAGCCTGTGTAAAGGCAACCTGCATCTTCCACAACCTGCTGAGGTCAATAGGGGCCACACCTCCATCAAGTGACGAAGCAGTCCCCTTGGAAGGAGGCAGGCGTCTTGGAACAAACAACTCCACCAAGGAAGTGATGCAGGAGAGGGAGAGGTTCATGACCTATTTCAACAGCGCTGCTGGCGAGGTTTCATGGCAGCATAATATAGTTTGATACCATCGTCTTCATAAAAAAAAGGCCCTTTTAAGGGCCACTCACATCAATAAAGAGCAAACTTTGCATACTCTATCCCTAAAACCCATATGAATTTGTACAGTATACCCTTCTGAACACACATTTTCACTGTGTTATGAATAAATATTTGCATAGGTTATGATAGGATATTTTTTTCAGGCTGATAAAGTAAATTATTTGTTGTTTGTCATATAATCTTGTCATATAGTTTGCTCTGAGTACTTGTAACATTGTCTTATTTACTTTAAAGTGAAAAGAACCAATTCATAAACAATCTTAATTCATAAAGTGATTTTATTTAATTAAAAAAAATAGAACTGTAACATTTTAAATGAAAAGAACAGGAGTCACAAAGTCACAGGAGTTTGTTCTGAAAAAGCCAAAAGACAGAACAGCCAGGTTATAGTGACAGGTCGATCAAGTCAGGGAAATATTTGCAATAACAATTAACAGGTATATTGTAACCATTGCCCACTTACATTGAAACTCTGCCTCATACATCAGGCGATGTATCTGGAGCTTTAAGAGTGCCTTCTTGCTAAGCTCCAGCCGCCGCAGTGATGGCAGGAGGCTTAGCAGGAAATGGTGGTCCTCATCCACGACCGGAATAGTAGGGAGACTGGGGCCAGCTGTTCTCTCCAGGGCGAGCATCAGGTTTCGCTCAAAGGCTGAGTTGGGTACCTCTGCTCTTCCAGCCCTCCTCTTCCTGCCCAGAGCAACAGCAGCACCTGCAGCCCGACCTGCATTCACTTGCACATTCACTCTCTCATTCACCACACTCTCATTCACCACACTCTCATTCACCACACTTTCATTCGCCACACTCTCAGTCACACTCACATTCACAAAATCTTCCATGCTGGAGTTGGTAGCTGCCAAGAAGGCCACCAGTTCACTCTCATGCACACTCTCAATCTCACTTTCATTCACACTCTCATCCACACCATTCTCACAACTCTGGCATGTTGCTTGTCGTCATCCTGGATGCCACGAAGGGGTCTATAAAGGCCATCAGTCCAGCATGGCACCAGGGCCTCCTGTTGCTGGCAGCGCTGCCACTGGCTGTTGTTTCTGATGCCTCCCTCCTCTCCCTCACATATCGATTCCAGAGGTCGTGCAACCTTTTCTTGAAGTCTTTTTCTGTGAGAGCACAAGGGAAATAGATATTAAGTTGTAGCCATTTCAAATAATAAATGCAATTTTCAGATAACTCTACATTACAATAAACATTAATGATCCTATGATTTTATATTACTTCATTCAATTTATGCTTGGGCTAAAAGAAAACCTCTGTACTACAGTACAGTATACTACAGTATCAGGTTTGGGTATAGCAACATATTCCATATTATTGGGAAGACAATAAAAAAGGTTACTTTTCAACATTAAACATTTCAAAGTAATCTGGCCTACCCTATTGTGTCATGCTTGAGTAAATTGGGATATTTATAACACTATGCTAGGGGGTAAAATAGGGCTGTATTGATCAGGCATAATTAGCTTAAAACTTGTTAGCTAACATGAATTGGTCAACCATGCTATCAACGGTCACCCGCTCTTTTTAATTAAATATATTTCACAAAACATGTAAGTACCTGGCAGGCCGAACTCCTCGCCGATCTCTTTCCAAGCCTGGTTGGTTTTGTTTTTATCTCTGTATATGTCGATCCTCATGTTCCAAAGTACCGGTCTCCTAAAAACGGCCATTATCATACGTTCCCCCATATTTTTGGCTCTCTGCAAATAAATCCATGTCCGTACGTAAAACACTAGCGACCCCTTCCGTAAATTTACGGAAGCACGGATACGAAAAACATACGTATGTGGAAACAAGGCGTTACTTCGTCGTCACGGAGATACTCCGAAACCGGATATATCGAAACCGTAACGGTTTCGCCCGTTTCGGCTTCGTGTGGACGGGGCCTCAGAAGTGTTGCCTGCTAGACGTAGTGGATCAGGATGTGGTTGAAAAAAAGTTCATGAGATAGGAAGGTCCTACTGCCCTGCAACTTGACTACCTTATTCTAGGGCCTTACTGGGACCCCCACACCGAAACTTGGCCCGGTTGGACCCCGAGGGCAGGGAGGAGGGGGTCTGAGGTTTCGGGTTAGGGTTAGGGCTGGCTTTTTCCCAGAGACCCACAATTTTCACAGAGTAATCCGGAGATGCACCCTGGTTGAAGGTCTAATGGACAAGTTTCTATCACTTGTCAACTAATTTAGATTAATTTCTAGCAACGGCTTGTTTCCAATGCGTCTCAATGGAGCATTTGATGATGCTGTGTGTGCCTTTTCTGTAGGGCTGGAGCAACGAAGTTGATAATCGTATGTGTTCTTTGAGACCCCCTTTGATATAAAAGAGACCCCAGGCCTATAGCTTACTTGTTAATGTCCTCTACTCAGTCACCTATTGCATCACTACCTTTAGGGCTTTGGCCTCCTAACTGATCATTGTCGCATATTTGTAGTATATTTGAATGCCCTCTAGTAGGGGTACACTAGACATAAATAGGAAGCACACTCAAGAGGAGGAATGACCACTCACACATTTAATTAATTGTTTCAAATAACCCTGCCTCGTTAAATCAATGAGCTTGGTGTTTTTCTTTCAAGAATAGGTTATAGGCTGTGTCACTAGAAAATCGGTCCATGCGAGTCTCTCAGTGACGTAACAAGCCACCAGACGGCGATTAGAAAAAAAGAGTAAAGTTCATTAAATTATTAATTACAAGTCTAAACTGCGGAAAATAGAAACATATTCCAAAGTGCCTTTTGAAGGAAACCTTGGAATATCTGTCTAGTTCCTAAGCAGCGGACCCTAGTTCACATGACGTTGAGTCATGTGACGTGGACTCAGGCCCATTGAAAAGAAAAGGCCAAAAAACCCGTAGGTAGAGATGCGCGGGTGGGCTATTATTTCATCCGCAACCGCATCACAAGACGCTTGATCCGCCCGCCATCCATCCGCAACAATTTTTTTGACCAATTTTCAAAACCGCACCCGCCCGCCATCCGCCTGTTGTTTTTAGGTATATGCGCTGCTAGTCTCGCAAAGCCAGACCAAACTACAGCAAGTAGAATGGTCTGGAGCCACGCTACCTCGAGCCGTCTATCCGTGGGGAAACTGGGCCGGCCTGTTTTTATTTCTTTAAACCAATCACAATCGTCTAGGGCGGGGCTAAGCCCGGAAAGCAGCAGTTGTGTCCATGCAAAATAGTGCCGGGGGGAAATTATTTTGACGGAACTTCTTGACGTTCAGAGGCTGTCAGAAATGGCTCAATCCCAAACGCCTATGTGTCGCCTATGTGGAGATAATTTTATAGATAAAAAGAACAAACATCGTTTGATTCTTTGTCACGATGATTTCAAGCCACCATACACTTTGGCCCTTAAAGAGCTCACGGGACCTATAAAAACGAACGACGTTTTAACATTTATATGTCGTTCTTGTAGAACACTACTAAAGAAATACCGTAGGAGCTATTGTGAAGTGGAACGGATCGGTTCATTGGTTAAATCCATGTCAAACGCTCATCCCGCTGTCAGAGTGAAACGATGCGCCAAATCCACACCAACCGGCGATAGTCGTGACCGCAAACGCATCATCCCCGGGGAGAATCCTGCCAGACGGAGTCTCCAAGGTAATGTCAAAATAGGCTATGTTGTGGTCCTACCATTGTAATGAAATCAGATAGTCAGTAATCAGTAATTACATTATATTAAAATTAAACAAGATTGGATGTCTAGTTCCACAAACAATTTCGAAAACTTGTCTGTAGGCCTATAGCCATTTACCACCAACTGCTATTCATGTGTCTCTTTGGAAAACAATGTTATACTGTCCAGAGATGTGTCCACGGAAAGAGCCAAACATGCCAACTTTACAGCGCCGTCAAAGTCCTCTTCAAAACTCGCCATACTGCCTAGTTTTCGAGTTTGAGGGGGAGCACAATACGGTAACGCCAGCAACCGGAAGGGGAGGAGTCGCGGCCAAATCGGCCGCTAAGCAATAGACGCTGTCCACTTCCGTTCAGCCAGACTAATGCGCTGCTGACGCGAGGCTAGAAAGTTCTTGCCTGTTCTTGAAAGGAGACTGATCCAATGCCGCAAATATATTTAAAGGATAAAGTCCCTAGTATGAAAGCCTATTGGCTATGTTGTAGCCTATCCCCAGAATATTATCAGTGAAGTGACGTCTGTCTCCGATCGATGCACAGGGAGAAACTTTAAAATAGCCAAGCACATCGGCAAACCTGACCTTTACATAGGCTAGTAGGCCTACACTTTTTTATCATTGTAATAAAACGCAATTTGGTACACCATTTTAATATGGTAATATAGCCTACTGTGTTGTTTTTTTTGCAAAATGAAAGATAGCCTTTTAAGGAAACGCGACTCGAGCCTATTAATTCCGAAATTTCACCGCATTGAAGGCTATATAGGCTACTGTAACAAGCCCAACACTTGCCTGCTTGCCTTGCAAATCAAAGTTTTCCGACTATTTTTCTTACCTTCTTTCTTAGGTGTTGATGTTACTGAGCTAGAAGTTTAACTTGTTCTGCACATCTCGCGCTGCCAATGCCTGATGTCACTTCTGAGTCAAATCACTCCATCATCTATTTGAAATTCCGTATTCCACGAGTGGTAGGCTACAATGCTGTTTTAAAATATAACTTATACGAAACAAAATAACCCAGGCAGTTTCCTCTACGAGACGTTAAAGCTTCTTCCAATACTGACAGCTGTCTCATAACTTGCAGGTTTGTGGAGACGCGACATGGGACGGATCGTCACTTAATTTAAACTTTTTTGCTTCCGTTAGTGTGTGTGTGCGTATGTGTGTGTGTGATAGAGACAGAGAGGCCAATTTACTGCCTGATGAGAATTGGATTATTTCAAAATGTGCTTGGAAGTAGGTAACGACATTTAACAATGTGTATATAGTTTTGAATTTCGTTGGTTAAACCGCCAACCGCCCGAATTTAATTAAAATATAATTTTTTGTCACGTCACCCGCCCGATCCGCGGTTTAACCGGAGTCCGCGGTTGCAACCGCCAACCGCGCATCTCTAGGAGGCATGTCACATTTTTAAAGCCGCAATTGTATTTAATTAATTAAATATTAAAATATACAATTATTTAGTCATAGTATTATGAGTAGACCATAGCTTTTATTCAATTATTGTTATAACAAGATCTGTATCTGACCATTGACCATCAGCTCGGAAATTCTATGAATGAAATTCGTATTGACGTATGGCACTATATCCCTATAGGGTGCCATGCCGTAATTCCGACGCCTCATTGTTCCGACGTCTCAATGTTCCGAAATATTTCCCATTAGATCGACATGCCACTATTCCGACGGTTCAATGTTCCGAAAAAAAAAAACCATTGGTCCGAAGGTCCGTTAGTCCGACTTTTCGAAAAGGAGGCGCTTTAGGCCGACGGTTCAATATGCCGAATAGGAAAAATAGTTTTATACCTTGCTCGCTCCCTCTCCCTCTCCCTCTCACTCTCTCTCTCTGTCTCCAAAATACAACCTAGGCCTACATATCACGTTCACGATGAATTTTGGAGGGCAAAAAGACAACGCTTCACTTCATTTCGACACGGTGTTGCAGCACCATGGACAGAGAGCGGAGGTCTAATTCTCAACACGGGCACGGGCACGAACACACACACACACACACACACACAGAGTGAGAGAGGGAGCGAGCGAGGTATAAAACTCTTTTTCCTATTCGGTATATTGAACCGTCGGCCTAATGCGCCTCCTTTTTGAAAAGTCGGACTAACGGACCTTTGGACCAATGGGTTTCGTTTTCGGAACATTGAACCGTCGGAATAGTGGCATGTCGATCTAATGGGAAATATTTCAGAACAGTGAGACGTCGGAACAATGAGACGTCGGAATTACGGGCAGGCCCCCCCCTATAATCCCATCTTGAATTTAATAGACCATTCTCGTTGCTTCGAGGAAGTCTGGTGGTGTCCGTATATAATAAATAATAGGCCTATGTTTATTTATTTATTACACGGCTCTTCTCAATGCTGTGGAACGCTCTGTTCACTTGCATGGGCCATTCCGACTTCCGGTGGTGAATTATCTTTTACTTCAGGGCTTAAAGTATTTTTTAAAGTTGTTAAATAAACTAACATCATTACACGGTTACATAAAATAACCTAATCAGCAAAGACAATGGTTTTATAGCCATAATTTAAACGGCATGCTGGTTTCAGCGTCCATAGCAACAATCTACGGAGCCCCTCTGGTGACATCTGGGAAAATAAATAAATCTGTTTGCCCGATTTAGTGACCCGTTTTCCCTACTTAATCATCTGTTTTCCTGATTTAGTGATCTGTTTGCATGTCTTACTAATCTGTGGCCACAATTTAATAAATTGCGGGAACAAGATAATTAATTTGTGGCCACAATTTAATAATTTGTGGGAACAAGATAATTCTTTTGTAGCTGTTAAAGTATTTCGGCATGGTAACTATGAAGTAAAAGGGGGGAATTGTATCCAACACGCGTGGAGGAAAATACCACAGAGCTATCTCCCGGCTCTCAACGGGGCTGCCATATGTTTCTGACCTCAAATCTGACTCCCGCGCTGGATTGTATCAAGTAGGCGTGGCCTATGTGACGTAGGCGTGGCATGTGTGACGCATTGGCTCCGCCCTCCGCACCTGTCTAAAGGTGCTGCCATCTGTGGCTGTAGTAGTAGTTATTGCAGCTTGTGTGTTCAATCTTGCTTCCTAGTGGCTATGTAGGGGTAATGCAGCTTGTGTGTTCGATCCTGCTTCCTAGTGGCTATGTGGGGGCAGCTTATGTGCTTAAAATACATAACAGAAACCATATGAGAGAAGAAATTACTATATACGCCAAAAAATGAGACAGATGGCCAGACTATTGATAATGGCAAAAGCTATAACAACTTTGAAGAGCACCGAAGACCTTGTTATGCCCTGTAACTTTCCGCATGTGATACAGGCAGTTAGATCTGTTGCTGGTTATGATGTCGAAAGCAACTCGTATAAAATCCCATCATTGGCTTTGAAATTGGGACACAGTTTAGCCAAAGTTGCAGGCATTGTGCAATGCAATGCCATCATTGCAAATCGCCCTGCCGTTGCAGAGTCTGCAAAGCAATTTGCCACTCTACATCAGAAAAAGAGGACAAAGTCCATTTCTGCTGCCCCATTCCGAAACCTTCAACAAGCCAAACGGAATAAACCAGAGGTTTTACCCTTTACAGAGGATGTGTCGGTGCTGCACAAGTTTCTTGCGACTGAGCGTGTTAAGCGCTTTGGAAATCTTGCTAAAGTGACTTTGACGCAGGTAGTACTATTTAACAGAAGGCGGGAAGGTGAAGTTTAAAAAATGGAGCTTCAGACTTTCACATCCAGGTATCTTACAGAGCTGAATCCAGACATTGTGAGGGGCCTTACTGACTTTGAGAGGAAGCTTGCAAAGCACTTTGAGAGAGTTGAGATTTGAGGTAAAAGGTCAAGAAAGGTTCCAGTGCTTCTAACAACTGACATGATCGCTGCTATGGACCTCCTCATGAAAAGCAGGAAAGAGTGTCAAGTCCACAAAGAAAATGTGTTCATGTTTGCACAGCCAGGTGTCCTTTCCCATTACAGAGGCTTTGACTGCTTTCGTAAGTATGCAAAGCAATGTGGTGCAAATAACCCAGAGGCACTCACCTCAACAAGATTGTGGAAACAAGTGGCCACTTTGTCCAAACTACTAAATCTGAAAGAAAAAGAAATGGATCAACTTGCCACCTTTCTAGGACATAACATCCGTGTCCATAGAGAATTCTATCGGCTTCCAGAGAGTACCCTTCAGCTTGCAAAAGTCAGCAAACTCTTGATATCAATCGAAAAAGGTAGACTGCCTTACCTGCTGGGGAAAGGGCTTGATGACATTGAGGTAGATTCCTGAAAGTAACATTTTATTTGAAATATAGCTTTTAACCACTTCAAATATAACTATTATAAGTGTTCTTAGTCCTTAATTTAAATAATTTGCCTCAACTGTTTTTTACCCAACCAGATGAAGTAGAAATGAGTGATGATTCCAGCGAAGAAAACGTTGCTGACCTACATCAATGCAAAGGTATCCTGACTTGTATATATGTGGTAATATCTTTAAATTATGTCACATAAATTAACATTTCTTGGGGGATTATCGAAATGATCCTCTATCTGTTTTAAGTAGTAAGTAATTCTACATTCATGATTTTGCATTCAGCTTATGTTTACATCTAAAAATCTAAATTAGTATATAATGTAGAATTGCATTTTGCCTGACACTGAGGTTGTTTACAGTGAATAATACAAGCAAGCAAACGTATCTTCAGAAAGCTCATAGAACAACATCACAATCATTATTACTTTGCAAAGGCTCAAGAACTGAGACTGCTAGGGACCAGACACTTCTGAGGCACACTCCTGAATCAACCACCCTGGACAACATGGAGGGCACTTCCGAGTCAACCACCCTGGACAACATGGAGGGCACTTCCAAGTCAACCACCCTGGACAACATGGAGGGCACACCTGAGTCAACCACCTTGGATAACGTAAACATGAGCAACACACAACCAAGACATGGTAAAATAGTCACATCCCAAGCTTCTTCAAAGTGCTCCAAAAGAAAGCAAGGTTAGTAAGCATTTTGTATTCATTACTTTATTAGAAAAATGTATTGATAACATCCTATAACTAATAACTAGAATCCTTTGTATCATATGTGTATTAGCAGAGCCATTGTTCCATCAGTTGTATTTTGTTCCATTTAGGAAAGCTGTGAAGGTGAGAAGCAAGTGGACAGGTGAGGAAGTGAAAGCTGTTGAGCGGCATTTGCTTAACTTCATGACAAGCTGCAGAATACCTGGTAAAAAGGACTGTGACTCCTGCCTCCAGGCAGAGCCAGTAGCTCTGAAAGACAGAGACTGGGTTGCCATCAAGTACTACGTACACAACAGAAACGTAATAGTCACTCTCCCGTCATTTCTAAGGCTCCTTGGTCTTGTCTATCTCCTGCACCTCTGTTGGGTTCATCCAGAAGTATGACATCTGAGTCCTGTAGGAAGTTTAGGTCAAACGTGTTGACTTCTGGTTCTGTTTCTGGGACTGAATATATATTGTGTCCAGCATTTCCTGTGACCTCTGATGTTGTTGCTTCTTCATCTTTGCTATGATCATGATTCTTAGTGTACAGATACAGTCTCAAGAGCTTGACTTTGTTTTTCTCACACAAGTCATCCACGGTGCAATTTTGATTTACTTCGCCTTGTGAGAAATCAAGAATGCTGCGATGATCACTTTCCAGCATTAGTGACTTGCAGAAATCGTTTGGAAAGAAAAGGGATTCTGCCAATAGTTGAATTTCGCTGACTTTAGTGTATCCGTCTACACTGACATGTCTGGTTCCACCTCCCTTCACAGCCCTCACTTGTTTGAATTCATTTTCGATTTTGTTGAAGTTCATCCATCCAATTTCAACCCTCTTTAATGGTCTTTTTGCATTTTTAGATCCCTGCATTTTCTCAGAAGTCCCCATAATTTTGACTCCCCTGCTATCCGTGGCAGAAGACTTTGCCCTTTCTCCCCCCCCCCCCCCCCATTAATGACACATTTTAAAGCTAAATGATTTAACTATTTAACCACAGGAGAAAGAAGGAGAAAGAAATAAAACTTCAAGTCTCCAACTACAAGTGTTATTTTGCACAAGCAAAAGAAAAAGCACACATTGATAATGATTTATTTTAATATGTTTCTTGTTTTTGTAATGAACTAGTTAAGTAAACAAGTTCTGCATTATAGATAGAAACACATCAGATAACCAACCCTCCCGACCATATCACAATACAATAGGCCTAGATTAAAATGGAATACAATCAGGCAATATAAGGGGCAGCTGTGACTGTTAAGGAACTCTTGTAACATTCTACATGGACCAATTATCAGAGCATTCCACCCCTTCTTTATAGGTCCATGGCTGTTTCCCAATGTGAAGGCTGCAGCCTTGCTAGGACGCGTCCTTGCTAGTCGCGTCCTATGGAGATGAGACTAGTGCTAGCTCGAGTGCTTCCTAGCGTTTGTAACGTTCAGACTTTGGAATGACTGGCTAGTGTGGAAGCGCTTCCGCTGTGTAAACACATGTGCACTTCTGAATAAAACATGGAAGCAATGAAGCTGATCAATATTTATTTGCTGTGGTGTGAGCTGGAGGAGGACTCCGAACGACTTTATTGGCGGAGGGTTGAACGAAGGATGACGATTGCTCTATTGTCGGAGTCTGCCATCAGAATGTCGAGGTATGTGAGCTTTGAATGTCAGAATTGTATTAAATTGTATTGCATTGAATTGTTGCATTGAGAATAGTGCTGCTTTTCATGTGTTTTTGTTGGGGCAACGCATATTCTATTTGAACATGGTTGTTTAGCTGATGGTTTATCAAAATCAGAGTTTATGCTTCATAAGTTTGCGGAAATCTTTTCTGACAGCTAGCCCCGTCAAGTGTCACACGTTTAAATCCCTCTGAACGCCCCCTTGCCTCTCTTTGGGCAGGATGAGTTGGAATCATACAACTATTATTACCAGTGGGGTGGCGGAAGGCTATTGAAATATATGAAAATCCTATTCTTATGACAAACATCTCAAAGAATACTACATGTATGAAAGAATATATATATTATTTACCTATTAATCTATATTTACTCTGTTGTTGCAGGCCATGCATTACTGCCAAAACAAAGCCACCGTGCCAGTGCTGCAGCGCTTCTTCCAGGGAGAGGACACCCGCCCTGATTTCAGGCTTAGCCGGGAGGCTATCTAGGTCCTCCAAACGGAGCGACGGATCGAATGGTGCACAGAATTGCGGAGGAGGTTGTAGCTGTCCGGGGCAGTTTCATCAAGCTGCCATCAAATTATGAGGAGGTCAAGGCCATGGGTGAAGGGTTTGCCCTGCTGGCAGGGCACCCTGCTTTCGCTAAAGCAGCTGGGGCCATCGACGGATCCCACATCTGAATTAAATGTCCTTGCGGCCCTGATGGTCAAGACTTCGTGAACAGGAAGCTGTATCCATCCATGGTGCTGCAGGCAGTCTGTGACCATCAGGGTCGCTTCATTGACACCTTCGTGGGCTTCCCAGGAAGCGTGCATGAAGCACGCATCCTGCGAAATAGTTCAATTTACCTGGCTGGCAATTACCCTCCACCAGGCCATTTCATCTGGGGTGATGGTGGCTATCCATGCCTTACACAGCCGATGGCCCTTATCAGCGGCCACTCAGAGGCATGGCAGAGCAAAGGTTTAAAGGGCAACTTCACCCATTTCACATAAGCTTTGTATTTTTAGAACCCCCCTCATATTTTTGAATGGTCTAGCATCATTCCCTTATTTTCTGGAGAGACTGGAGAGATCCGTATCGATCTCCAACACTTCCTGTTTTCAATGACGCAATATGACGATTTTTGCGTACAAGAAAATAGGAAGTGTAAGAGGGGATGATTCTCGTAACACCGAGATTCCACCGGACGCGTTACGGCAGCGTTACGGCAGCGGCACGTCTTGGGCGCGACTTTGCCCTGCTTGCATTTCCACCGGGCGCGTTACGGCAGCGCAGCGGCAGCCGTATTCACGCAAGATCACGAGATCCCGCGATAATCCGGAACGTACGCGAGACCGCGAGATCCCGTGAAATACCGCGTGTAACGGTACAGCAGAGCCCGTCTCATATTAGACATTCTCTGGTAACAGCTGACTTTGCTTCTCCGACGCTGAAAACTTGATCTGGCCATCTATCCTCAATTTTCTGCTTCTACCATGGGTAAGTTTGCTACTCAGTTTCTATATTCACCTGGTTGTACTTTTTTAATCGTAGTTTCATTATTTCATACTTTGTTGTGCTGTACTGAAACTAATTACATAGTTAATGCTGTTAAAAGTCCAGCTATAAATGATTAAATACATGATTTGTTGCTTTTTGTTTATAAAAACAATAAGTTTCATTCATGATAATTATCATGATAATTATTTCATATGTATTGTTCACATATAGTGCCTTGCAGAAGAAGAACCCTTGCATTCGTCCTCCTACTTGAAGGACTGCAGAGGAGGGGTAGAGGGAGAAGGAGCCGATTCTGGGTTCATCCCCTCAACCAGAAAAGAAGAGAACAAGGCGATTTTCACAATCTGGTGGCTGAACTGAGGCTGGACAGTCAACGCCACCATCAGTATTTCCGAATGAGTGCAGAGCAAATGGACGAACTTCTATCCTTCATCGGCCCTGAAGTGACCAGGCAAACCACTAACTACAGATCTGCCATAGAACCCAAGCAGAGACTGGCTGTGGCACTAAGGTAAACCACAAACAGATTAAATCATAGACCAGAAGCTGGAGAAACATTTGTTAATACTTTTTCAACATAGAAACGTAATAAAATAAATAAGTCACTGCTAAAAAATTAAAGGAAAAGTTTTTCAAAAACAATAATAAAAACGTAAGTACTTAAAAATAGTAAATAAATGTAAAAAGAACAGGCAAACAAGCAACATTTCTATTAAGTGTAGTATGGCCCCATGGCGTTCGGGTCTTCCCAGTTTCCCAGCATTTGTGTGAACGACCCTGTTTGTGGGGGGGGATGAATTGGTAGAAAATGAGTGGGGGGGGTAGGCAACGGTGTTGGAGGAGGAGGTTGAAATTGTGGGGGGTGGGATGTTTGACCCAGAGCGGGGGGAGGTAAAGGTGGAGGTTGGCCTCTTTCGAGGTTGTGAAGAACCGTCAGGATCTCTATTTTGGCCTGTTGCCGTCTGTCCTTGTTCAGGCGGTGCAACATTGGCACAATGCTCAAGGCAAAATAATATGCCTCGTCTCGCTCGTCCTCTGGCACATGCGGTTTGGGCACCGGCTGCTCCAGCAAAGACATCAGCCGGTCCCCAATGCCTGTGTCTGTGTGTCTTTGGCCTTTTCTGGTTTCCCTGGGGGCCTGCGCTGGCGGTCTTGGAATTATGTCTCTGGGGCTACGGGACCTAGAGGCAGACGGTGCCGAGGTTGATGGAGCCGGAGATGTAGGCCTACACTGCTGTTGCAATGAAATACCAGGGGTGCTGGACCGATCCTCAGACCGGTCTGACTGAGGGGTCCCCGACCTTTCCTCATCATGTCCTGGCATATTGCTTCTTGAGCTATATAAAAGAAAAAGTTAGACAAACTAACAATTTCATGAAAAGTATATTTGTTTATGTTTAAGTAATTTATACAGACCTTCTTGGTTGTAGATGGGGCAAAACGAAGGACATGATCGCCGCATATTTCCAGTCCTTCTGTGTGCCACCTGCCGATCCACTTGGCCGATCCACTCTTTTCCGTTTTTTTACAAATGCGTCCCTTAAAACCTTCCATCTTGCTTTACACGTGTCAGCTGAAACAAAGGAGAGACACAGGTGAATGAAAAACTTTCACATCTAACTTATATTTATTTGTTTCCTCCCTCACAGGTACATGGCTTCTGGAGATTCCCTTGTGAATCTGGCATATAGCTACCGCCTGGGGCACACTACAGTCAGGAACTCAGTCCACATGGTGTGTGCTGCCATCGAAAAAACGATGATGGAGAGGTTCCTACCCAGGCCAACACAAGAGACATGGGAGGAAGTGGCTCAAGGCTTCTGGGACAAGTGGAATTTTCCAAACTGCCTGGGAGCAATAGATGGGAAGCATGTGACCATCCAAGCCCCAGCACTGAGTGGGAGTCAGTATTTTAATTATAAGAAAACGTTCTCGATAGTGCTTTTGGCACTTGTGGACTCGAACTACAGGTTCAGGGTCATTCAAGTGGGGGACTTCGGAAGGTCCAGTGATGGCGGCGTATATGCTGGGTCGGCTCTCGGAAGAGGAATGGAGACCAAAACCCTTCATGTCCCACCCAGTACCTCTCTGCCTGGCGCTGCTCACTTGGGTGATGTGCCACATGTCATGGTGGGTGATGCAGCCTTCCCACTGAAGCCGTATCTAATGAGGCCATACCCCGGACATCACCTCACTCACAATAAGAGGGTATTTAACTACCGACTTTCAAGGGCAAGGATGGTGGTTGAGAATGCTTTTGGCATTCTCTCCTCCAGGTGGAGAATCTTGCATCGCAGGATCAACCTGCACCCACAAAATGTGGACACCCTTGTTTTGGCTGCATGCATTCTCCATAACTTCCTGCTCGCCCCGAGAGAGAATGTGAGGTTGCTGGAGGAGGCAGAGCAACAGGGGAGAAACCTGCCAGCAGTACGCAACATGGGAGGAAACAGAGCCTCGAGAGAGGCCTGTAATATCAGGGAGATCTTCTGCACCTATTTCAACTCCCCACAAGGCAGTGTGTCTTGGCAGGACAGGATGGTGTGAAAGTTCTGCAAAAAGTGTGGAAATGTATATATTTGTAAATAGATGTTTTTTTGGTTATTCAAGGCAAGGCAACTTTATTTGTATAGCACTTTTCATACACAAGGCAGACTCAAAGTGCTTCACATATAAACATTGTCATACAATAAAATAAAATAATAGGTAAGTAAAAGAAAAACATGCAAAAAATAGAAAGTTAAAAAAGCTTTTTTAGAAAGTGCAATGTATTTAGATGTTTTTTTTTACATGCTCATGCTTTATTGTTCTATTCTAAAGATGTCATCAATCATTGTGAATAAAACATTTCAAAATGAGTCCGCTGTTCTTTTCATCTTCAACTCTCCTGAAAGTTCACACACTTCCCTCACAGCTAACTATATGATCAGTATTTAACACTGGGTAGTTACATTTTCAATAGGTAGTTATAATAGTATTACATATTTGTATACACCTATAATACGATATATTGATGCACTTCTTATGACAAATGTACTTATTGTAAGTCACTTTGGATAAAAGCGTCTGCTAAATACCCTACATGTAAATGTAATACCATAGCTGTGTGAAATATTTTGTAATGTAGGCTATCTTTTCTTCCAGAAAGTACAAAAGTTTTAAAGTTATTCAGTCAAGTACTTCCAAAGAAAACTAATATTTAAAGTAATTGAAAATGTTCTGTAACTTTGCACTGATCAGGACATATTTTACAGATACACAAAGGTAGATTTTGTACAGTTCATTTAAAGTCACATTTTCATAATCTTAATCAGAATCAAAGCTTTATTTGGCAAATACATTTTCACGTGAGGAATTTGTCTTGGTCTTCAGCGTGCACGATATTTACAAACACTAAACAGTAAACAATAAAGCAGTACTTTGTACTCACCATCCATTCCCAAAACGACTCCAATTAAATTCCACGCTTTGTCCTTCCGGCCATTGTCCTTATAAAAAGGATGTGTGGTTGCATAAATGATTTCGTGCCGCTGAACTTCAACAATGAGCCTCTCGTCGTCCATCTTGCCGACCCTCTGAGACCGTTTGATTGATTGCTTTATAATATGTCCATGATTGATTGACTGCTGACCTGGTGCCACCGGTCATGACGTAATAATGTTGATGTGAAGTTACATGAGCTGAGTATTGTGTTTTATTTAGAAAATTGCCCGGATGCTCTATGGCTTTTACTTTTTCACTTCCTGCCCTGATCGATCTGCTCTGTTGAAATTGACGCGGTTCAGCAGCGGCTCGCGGCAAAAATAGGAATGCTACGGAATGATAGCGCTGCGGCGCGGCACGCCGCTCCTGGGACGCTGCTGAGACGTTCGGCAGCCGCGCCCGGTGGAAATGGTCTCATTGATTAGAGTGGAACCTATCTGTTGCGGTGACCGCGGCCAAGACGTGCCGCTGCCGTAACGTTGCCGTAACGCGTCCGGTGTAATCAGGCCGTAAGACTACAACCACTAGTGGGCACTAGTGGGTCCCACCCCCTAGAGGGGGGTGGGACCCACTGACGCTACAGACCTATTAGAGCAGTGCCAGTGGGTGGGACTTCACCAGCAGAAACTAACAACCACAGCGTCTGAAGCTAAGATAACAGAGGCTGTTGATAAAACTGAAGTACATTGGCGGAGGGTACTGGATCTGACGTAGAAGATGGCTCCATGCAAAAGTTCACCATTTCGAAAGAAATACAAACGAGGACTACCGTTTTTTCCGCATTATAAGGCACACCGGATTATAAGGCGCACCTTTAATGAATGGCCTATTTTAGAACTGTTTTCATATATAGGGCGCACCGGATTATAAGGCGCATAGAATAGAAGATACTGCAGTCAAACGTTTGACTGGGGTTGCGTTATGCATCGACTAGACCGAGCTGTGCTAAAGGGAATGTCAACAAAACAGTCAGATAAAGTCAAACTTTATTAAGCGTTCTGACAACTCCGGTCACTCCCATGGTAACGATGTTCAAACGTTAATGTGCATATTAACAATATCTCATCAATATCTGATCAATATCAATATCTCTTAACAATAAGCTCACTTTTCAGTTCATTCCCCGTCTACGAATCCCTCAAATTCTTGTGTGTCCGAATTGAACAGTTGGGCGAGTACGGCATCCAACATGCCCGGATCCCTCTCGTCATTATCCGAGTCAGTGTCGCTGCTGTTGCCTGGCAGTTCAGTGATTATTCCTGCCTTCGTGAAAGCTTGGACCACAGTTGAGATTGTTATATCAGCCCAGGCATCCACGATCCATTGGCAGATGGTGGCGTAAGTCGCCTGGCGCTGTCTTGGTGACTGGGTGACGTGATGTTCGCCTTCTTGGCCCCGTCCACACGAAGCCGATTTTTTGGGTGAAACCGCATAATGCTACGGCCACACCAAACGTGTGTAACGTGCCTAACTTGACGCTTGATCATTGTGTGTCACAAAAATGGTTCAACGCGCCAACGCGCCTGTGGCTGCGCTGGATTTAGGAGTCGGAGGTAGGAAACCCAAACGCCGCCGTGTTTGGGTGCATGATAGAGTTTAGATCGGGTTAGATTAAATAATCTCGGATATAAATAACAATAATCGGGTTAAATAACTTCACATGGTGTGTCTGGTGTGTTTCCAGCATTCGTAGTGTTGATCAGCAGATAGTCCGCCAAGACGTTGAGGTTGCTTAGCAACCAGAGACGCTGTCCATGCAAGTGAATGGAGCGTTCCCTCTTCGTCATAACTATCAAACCAAACATCCTTCACATTCAACGAGCGAACATGATGAAAGTATAATGCACATTTCTCACTAAAAATGTTTACATAAACGCATTTAATGGCGTAACTATGTTACTATTTCCACCCAGAATAAAGAAAGATGTCGGCCGTATGCTTCTGTGCAAGCGTCACTACTCTCTGCCAGTGACGTCGGGTCAAGCTCCACGCTGATTTGTTCCATTAGTAGATGGAACAAGGAGGTGTCCGATAGGCGGAGATGATCAGCGGGAGTGGCCGCCAGCGAAGCTGTGCATGGTGGGAGTTGTTGTCTTCAATCCACAAGCGCCAAAAAGTCACTTTCTGCCTTTTCTCGGTCAAGACGGCACCAAATTAGAATTTTATTTTATTATTCGACTACATATAGGACCCAATTTCAATACATATTCATGCCTCCACCGGTGAAATGCTCCTTTAACACTCATCACTCTCGGGACCGCTCAATTGTTGAGCGTGCCTTTGGGATGATGAAAACCCGCTTCAGGTGCATCTTTTTAGAGGCACTTGAAGTACATATTGAGTTTGTTCCAAAGGTATATGTAATTCCATAATTATCCATATGTGTCTGTTTAACTTTCTTATTGTACCTTATAATTGTAAAAAAACTTTAATGGATTAACCTAATTATTACACCTTAATTTACATTAACATTCCTGTTAGTCTCTCTAAACCTTTTACTTGTGCAGGTGGTGACTGCGTATGCAGTACTGTACAACATTTGCGTTGGTGTGGGCGATGACCTCCCAGTGGAGGATGGGGCCATGGAGGGAGATGACCCTCCTCCTGAAGGAGAATGTGGCACGGAGTCACAGAGTGGAGCTCCTTGGCGTGCGGCCCTGGCCAATTATGCAGGGGAAAAAAGACAAAGAAAGTGTTGATAAACATGTATTTATTTTTATCGATAATATCTGATCTCATACATGCATACATTACATCCATACCATCCTTCATTCATTCACCCCTCTCAACCAAACGCTCAAGGAGAGAAGAAACGGTCAAACCGCTCCCTTGACTCCACCTCTCTCCTCTCATCCGCCTGCCGCTGATGTAGAATATCCTCCCTCACCAGAAGCAGGAAGGGATCCTCCCTCCCTCATCTCCCTGCTCCGGCCCCTGCTGCGCCCACTGCAACTGCCCCCGATGTGATGACTCTTAGCAAAATGCGTCGTCCTAATTTTTGATACATTATTATTTCAACTATAGGTTATAATCACAGAAGAAAATTTTAATAAAATGGCGGGCGAAGAGGAAGAACTGTGCGAGCAAATACGATTATATAAGCATTTATATGATACTTCTTCACTATTACATTCCAACAAGATTGCTTTGGAGAATGCATGGAGGGAGGTTGCAAGTGCAATGGGAAAATCTGTTGTTAAAGTGAAAACGAACTGGAAAGCTGTCCGGGACAAATACGGAAGAGCGCATAAAAAGTGGGAGGTAGCGTGCAGTAGTGGTGCAGGGCAAATAACGTTCGGCTATCCAAAAGTCGTGACCCAACTTAGCTGGTTGAGCGAGTTCATCAGGCACATGTTAACAGAGTCTAATTTTCCGGTATGTAGGCATGATCAACGTGTGTGTGTGTGTGTGTGTGTGGAGAGAAAGAGAGAGACTATGTTTTCAATGTATTTTGAAATGGTAGGCTATTCACTTGGTCAGGATGTTTGAAAACAGGTGTCTTTCTGTAGGCAGGCAAGGGAGACGATGATGAGGAGGAGGAAAGGCCTAGGCCTAATTTGCAGGTTTATCAGGCAGATCAGGCACCTCTGTCAACCCTCAACCCCGCCTCATCCCTATCCCAATTTCAACTTCTATCTAACCCTCTAACCTCTACCTCTTCCACATCTCACCCTCCCACCACTCTGATGGCTTCTACCTCTACCTCTTCCCTTCTTCCACCCCACCCTCCCACCACCCCGACTGCAGTGGCTTCGACAGTTTCTCAGTCAGTTACCCCACCATCTCATCCCCCTACCCCGACATCATCAGCCTCCTGTGGAGGTAAAAGAAAGAGAAAAAGAGTCAGGCCGAATATGGATCCATGCGAGACTGCCCTCCTCGATAGGCTGCAGGAAATTCGGCAGGAAAGAGAGGAGATGGAGAAGGCGAGAGAAAGGGTGGAAGAGCGGGAGAGAGAGAGGATGAGGGAACGTGATAAGAATGACATTCACGTCTCTTACTAATTACCTGTGCCAATTTATGCGAACCCTTCCACAAGGGCAAAGTGCTATTTGGTGCGCGACATCAAACAGCTGATGCATGATTATGAGCCATTTTAATGATCTTCTTGTCGCCCGATATTCGTTCTATTACTGGCCTTATTTGTTTTAGTGTTTGAATTAATTACGTAATGTTTTGTGTTCACGTTCTGTGTGAAACATAAGTGTTCATGTTCTGTGTGAAACATAAGTTCAGTAGCCTCTTTGAGTGAATGAAATTTGAAAGCTTGAGTGAATGAAAAACGTGTGCGTGTATGGTGGGTCAAGTTTCTGTATTTGATAAATAAACCCCTTTTCTCAAATGTTTCCTACCATATAATTTCTGTGGACATTATGCGCTATAGCTTTGGCTATAGGCCTACACTTAAATAATTCATTCATCTGTCAAGGCAGTAGCTCGTTGTATAAACATTTTATATGGATATGAATTAATGAGTTTGACGTAAACCAAATTAGTTAACTTGTGTAATGTGATAACTAATAAATCAAAAGTCGTGCTTCCAAGTGACCAATGTATATACATTTATTGGTCAGTGCGCATACCCAATCCTAGCACATTGTACTGGGGGGGAAACACGGCAACATCTGACAAAAAATAATCTGCCAGCAGCTCCCTGACAGGAACCGCTCTCTGAGATGGTCTGGCTCTGCCGACCGAACACCGTGGTCCGTCGACCATATTCCGGTCCCCCTCAACATGCTGCCTCCACTCTCCAGGCTGGACCTCTCCGGTGTCAGCGGTCGTATCCACAAAGGAGGCGGGCATGCATCTGGCTCGTTCGGTGGATGCCAGGAAGTTGTGTAGAGCCACGCACGCCTTCACAATCTTCACCGCCTTTTCAGGTTGGCAGTCAATTGGACGGCCAAAAATTTGGAAGCGCGCAGCCAATATGCCAAAGGGATTCTCCACTACGCGTCTCGCCCTGGCCTGTCGGTAGTTGCATATGCGCTTCCTATCCTGCAGGTTAGTACCTAATGAGAAGACAAATAAGTGTCATGCAGGAACACAGAACAGATGACGGAACAGATGACTTGGCTGGCTCCAACTTTACACGGCTTTTGAATAGTAATGGTAAACTGTGCCATTGCGCGCACTGCGTGCCTGCCTGGGTAGGCTAAGCATTTTTTTTCTTTAGACAAATTCATGTATAATTAATTGATGTAATTAAAACAATAAATATGTAAATCTATAATCGAGCTAACACACCAAAAGCCAGCCATACAAGACCTGTGAGCGAATCTTTCTCTGGACATGCAGATTGCTTTAATGTAGCCTGGGGTGTTTTATCCAAGAGACCTGCGTTTATTTCCATCAGCTACAAATTTGTTTTTAATTACCTGCACAGGTCGCATCAGATTATCCTGTGGAAAGGCACCTGGCCTACGATTATATGTTGTCGGGGTGCGAATTATAGGCTCACGGCAACTGAGTAGCCTACAGTGCCATAAGGTTAGATATATTGCACAGCAGGTAAACAGTGCCATTGCTTGTGCCCGGGCATGCATTTTTTTTAGTTTTTCTTTTTTCGTTAGACCGATGTATGATCATCCTTGACAATATTATATATAATATATAATAATCAGTAAACGAGATACAACTATGCCAGCCAAGACCCGTGCGCGCTTTCTTTGTCATTGCTTCTGGGCCTTATTCAAAGGCTACCTGTATTTATTTCCAACAGCTATCAAATATTTGTATTCTCACCTGGATAGGGACGCATCAGGTTCACCTGTAGGGGAAAGGCCTCATCCCCCAGGAAAAAAAAAGGACTGGGCGTTGTGGTGCCTGGTAGGACAGCAGGGGCGGGTAGATTGAGGTCGCCCTCTGCCAGTCTGGATCCAAAGGCACTGCGACCCAAGACACCTCCATCGCTCTCACGCCCGTATGCGCCAACATCTACATAAATAAACCTATAGTTGGCATCAGCAGCAGCCATGAGGGCAATTGAAAAAAAAAACTTTGTAATTATGGAAGTCACTTCCCGATCGTACTGGAGCTCTGACTCTGACATGCTTCTCGTCAATCACCCCGACTGTTACGACCGGCTCAAGGCCACAACACATAGACGGACACCATACTAAGTATGATGCAAAAAGGTGTTTATTTACAACCAAGAAGAAGTACAACACAAACAAAGGCTGGGATCCTGTCAGGAAGTTGAGAGCGAGAGCCGGAGGGAGGATCCACTTTTATAGGCTGCACCCACAGCTTCAAGCAGGTGCCCGCAATCACCACTCAGGAGGCTGTAACTTAAAGAGACATGGCAGACACGTACATCGGGACAGACAAATAAATATTGACACGTAACACCCCCTCCCTTAAGATGACAGCCATGCTGTCAGCATTAACATTCTAGGGCAAATAGCAATAGCTAACAGGATGATCGATACCAGAAGAATCTTCCTGCAGCAGGACAGCACCAGCACCAGTCCCACTTGCATCAACCTCCAAATTAAACGTCACAAACGGAATTTAGGAGATACTGATGACCAGATTTTGACTTCGGTAACGGCAACTCAAATGGCTCCCCCATCACAGGGATGGGATGAAGTGGAGCCGGTGGAATCACTTGGTTTGGTTTCCCAACCACCTGACATGTATGACACGAGTGGCAGTGTCTTGAAACATCTCTTTTTAAACCAGGCCAGAAGAAATGTTTTAATATACGATAGTAAGTTTTAGCTACCCCTAGATGACCAGACAAAACACTATCATGAGCTAAGCTCAATATCTGTTCACGGTAACCAGCAGGGACAACAATCTGATATACAGTATTACACCCACTATCATCAGCTGAAGGAGCCCACTTACGCATGAGAATACCATCTTCCCAGTAGTAAACCACCAGAGGCACCAATCTCATCTTTAGGCAATGCTGCTGCTACACTCTTACACCGGGATCCCACCGGACGCGTACGCGCCGCGGAACGGCTGCGTCCTCTGCCCTGCGTCCATTCCTACCGGGCGCGTAACGGCAGCGTAGCGCTGCCTTGCGAGCCAGCCAGCCAGCCAGTATTCACGCGAGATCACGAGATCACGCGATAATTCTAAACCTAATGTACTCACCTTCCACTCCCAAAACTATTGCAATTAAATGCCACGCTTTGTCCTTTCTGACATTTTCCTTATAAAAAGGATGATTTGGTACATAAATGACTTCATGTTGCTGAACTTCGACGATGGGTCTCTCGTCGTCAATGTTGCCGACCCTCTGAGACCCACCGGTCATGACGTAATAATGTTGATGTGAAGTTACATGAGCTGAGTATTGTGTTTTATTTTGAAAATTGACCGGATGCTCTATGGCTTTTACTTTTCACTTCCTGCCCGGCTCGACCTGCTCTGTCGAAATTGACGCGGTTTAGCAGCGGCTCGCGGCAAAAATAGAATTGGACGGAAAGATAGCGCCGTGGAGCGGCACGCCGCTCCTGGGACGCTGCTGAAACGTTCCGCGGCGCGCCCGGTGGAAATGGTCTCATTGATTATAGTGGAAGCGATCAGCAGCGTGACCGCGGCGCGTACGCCTCCGGTGGAATCTAGCCTTTAGTCAAGGAAGAATCTGCCTTCTGAGCCTCTATCAGCTGCTCCCTGCCAACCTTTAACTGAGTCTCAGACTCATCAGCCAAGGTGACAGGGTGGAACAATGTAACCTCAATAGTCTCACCTACAATGGAATCAGTGGACTGCTTAGCTACAGTTGACTCAGAAGTGGCAGAGGGACCAGCAGACACAATCTCGACAGTTTCTTCACAAGGAACAATAAACGTGTCTGAAAGGTCCTCAACCTTCCTTGACTGAGCGCGAGTCCCAACACAAACAGGAAACACTTTTGGCATCGGAGATAACGGATCACCTTGGTTAACACCCCTAGAGCCAACTGGGTTGTTAACAACAATGGGCTTAGGGAACACCTCCCCACCAGCCAAATCATTACCCAGAATCATGTCCACACCTTCTAAAGGAAGTTCAGGGCGAATTGCCACCGTCACAAGGCCTGTAACCAAGCCAGACTGTAAATAAACATCATGCAATGGGGCTTCAAACCAAGCCAGTCCACACCCCCGCACTAAAGCATTTTCACCGGGAGAGGTTTCTTCAGAGAGGGGCAGTACTCCCTCCACCAACAAAGATTGAGCGGCTGCTGTATCTCTTATGATACGAATCGGGACCAATGTCTCTGACTCCGAGGTGGCCACTAACCCCTTCATCCAGAAAGGTGCAAAAAGATCAGGCTCAATGCTGCCTTCACTGGGCTCACTCCTACCTTTCCCCAACCCAGGCCTATTTTCAGTAAGCTGACTGAGACCATCTTTGGTACCAGGCAGACAGGATACAGAAGCTAGCAATGCCACTGGCTTAGCCTGCTGTATCCTACTAAGAGCATAACAGTCAGCTATTACATGACCAGGCTTTTAACAAAAGAAACAAACTCTCAGAATTTCCAGAGCCAGAACTAGCAGGTTTGGTAGAAAAACCTGAGGAACCAGTACCGTCACTGCCAGCTGTAAAGCGAAGAGGACGAGGAGACGCATGGTTCCTAGCTTCACAAGGGTTATCATTAAAGACGGCTTTGTAAGCGAGGACATATTCATCAGCAAGCACAGCGGCATCCCCAATTCTTGCTACACGCTGCTCACTAAGATAGGTGGCAACTGCTTCAGGAACACAGTTTTTGAATTCTTCCAAAAGTACCAACTCACGAAGTTGCTCTTTAGTCTCAGCTTTTTGAGATGCACACCACCTATTAAACAGAATTTGGCAAATTCTACAAAGGTCTGCTTGTCTTCCCTACGACTACCTCTGAATCGCTGCCTATAGGCCTCTGGGACGAGCTCATAGGCCCGCAAGATGGCTGCTTTAACAATTTCGTAGTCAGCGCATTGTTCAAGTGCTAATGAAGAGTAGACCTCCTGTGCTTTACCTGTTAAGACACACGCATCTTTTCGGCCTCTCCCTGAGGCTGAAAAAGGTGCCAACACTCTGGAAGACATCCTGCGTAGTCCCTGTGCCGAAGAAGGGACGACCCAGCGCTCCAAAAGACTTCAGACCTGTGGGTCTAACGTCACACGTCATGAAAATCTTCGAGAGGATGGTCCTGGAGCATCTCAGGCCCTTGGTGCGTGACTGCCTGGATTCGCTGCAGTTTGCGTACCAGACCGACATCGGCGTGAAAGATGCCATCATCTGCCTGCTTCAAAGAGCTGACACACACTTGGAGAGGCCGCAGAGCATGGTGAGGATCATGTTCTTCGACTTCTCCAGTGCTTTCGACACCGTCCAGCCAGTCCGGCTGGCGGAGAAGCTCCAAGTGATGCAGGTGGATCCTGACATGGTGGCATGGATTACAAACTACCTCACGGATAGGCCGTAGTATTTCTGCGTTTTAATATCCATCCGTCTCGGAGGTCCGAGGACGTTGCCTAGCGACACGCACAAACACGCCCCTTTTCCTCGGACGGCGAACTCGCCATCTCGGTTGTACTCAGTGGTGACCGAGCAAAATTCCGAGACAGAATTCAAGATGGCTGCGCCCATTGTGACTTGAAGTATGAACTGTTTTCATTGTGCTTGGACCACTTTGGTGGTTTAAATGGCAATTTCATCACTCGTATTACTGCAATACCTTATTGCGTCCGTATCTCTGCCTATGGCCTATAGCCTACTTATTTTGGAGCGCCTGGTCCTCTGCCAATGCTACCGCGACAACAGCTTTCCGGGTGGCGTCCATGTTTTCCTCCATGAGCGAAATAATAAAACGCTTGAAGTGTGGGCGTGGCGTCAGATCCGAGATCTGAGTCGGTCCGCAGAAAATACTCGAACGCAGCATCAGTCAGGCTGCGACACTGCTTGTCAGACGTGGTGACAAGCAACACCGGCACACCCCAGGGAACTGTACTTTCACCGTTTTTGTTCTCCCTCTACACCTCAGATTTCTGTTACAACTCCCAGACATGCCACCTGCAGAAGCTTTGTTGGATGCATCACAGACAATAGGGAGGAAGAGTACAGGGAACTAGTTGGGAACTTTATGGGATGCCGTGACTGGAACCACCTTCAGCTCAACACCGAGAAAACCAAGGAGCTGGTGGTGGACTTCCGGCGCACAAAGAGCACCCCAATACCGGTTGCCATAAACGGGGAGGAGGTGGAGATGGTGGACACCTACAAGTTACTTGGGGTGCATCTGACAAATAAACTGGACTTGTCAGACAACTCTACAGGAAGGGACAGAGTAGGCTGTTCCTCCTGAGGAGGCTCAGGTCTTTCATTGTGTGCACTAGGCTACTACGGATGTTCTACCAGTCTGTGGTAGCCAGTGCCACCTTCTTTGCTGTAGTGTGCTGGGGAGGAGGCATCAGGAGTGGAGGTGCCAGCAAGCTGAATAAGCTGGTGAGGAAGGCGAGCTCTGTGGTGGGGATGAAGCTGGATTGGGAGGAGGCTGTGATAGAGAGGGGAAAGCTGCAGGCGATCATGGACAATCCCTCTCACCCTCTCTACGCCGAGCTGAGGCAACTGAGGAGCACAGTCAGCCACAGACTCACTCAGATCACATCAGCTATCAGAATTTATAACACCTCAACCCCCGGTCCCAACGCTCCAAAGCCCCAACAGCTCCCTTTGCCCGACCTGATTAAGGACTAAACCCCACACCTCAGGACTGACTGTTGTTAACCTTGTTTTGTTATTTATTTAATTTATTTTTCCATTACCTCAGGAACCCTGCCCATTTGGCACATTTATATTTATACTTATACATCATATTTCATCATATATATTTATTTATTTACTTAACACACAGGTCACCTACAAACGGACAGTTACATGTATATAGTATGTTTGTTTTATCTTATCTTTATTTTTTCTTATTCAAATAGTTATGTAATATAATCTTATTTTAAATTAGTACATTTATTGTGTATATATACTGTTTTTCGCACTTCTCTTTTCCCACTGTACTGCTGGTCACCTGTGAATTTCTCCCAAGGGGGATTAATAAAAGGACTATCTTATCTTATCTTCCTTTGCAGCGTGCAGATGTTAGGCAGTGGAATCTGCATTTGCTGGAGGGTTTTATAACCAGTGGTCCATTTTATTTGTATTGCTTTTTTAATTGTCTCCTTTCCTCGCCGTATTCCTCTCTTTTTAACACTTCTATATACACAATATTCATCCCTGTTCCTTCACTTTGTTCTTGTTTTTCCAAGTTGCGCGTACACACACACACACATACGTTGTCTCACTCATCGTTTAATAAAAATACTATTTCATTGATCCAAGCGAAATGTTTGTTATTCTTTATTATATTTGATACTTTGTGTATGGCTTAGTCTTAAAAGTATCATGTTTGTGTAGTCAGCTGCCTCATCAGAAGAAGGTGCCTGGAAACTAAATGCTAAATGGTCCGTTGCTACTCTGCTTTCTCAATCGCTCTCTAACCACGGGTAAGTTGTTACGTATTTTAAGCACATAAGCTGCCCCCACATAATAATAATAAACTTTATTTATATAGCACTTTTCAAAACACAGTTACAAAGTGCTGAACAATAGAAACAGAAATTAAAACAAAGAGCATAAAAAAACATGTGATGTACAGAAAGAAGACAGGATAAAAACAAAAGCAGGCTCAAATGAAATCTGGAAAGGCTCTCCGGTAAAAGTGGGTTTTGAGGAGAGATTTAAAAATGGTTAGTGACTCAGTCAACCTAATTTCCTCAGGCAAGTCATTCCAGAGCTTCGGTGCCCGTATGGAGAAAGCTCTGTCCCCTTTAGTTATGAGCCTGGACACTGGGAGCAACAGCAGCCTACTGCCTGAGGACCTCAGACTACGAGACGGCACATAGGGGACTAAAAGCTCTGAGATATATGCTGGGGCCAAGTCATGTAGAGCCTTAAAAGTAATCAATAAAATCTTAAAATCAATCCTAAAACAAACGGGAAGCCAGTGTAGAGACGCTAGAACAGGTGTGATTTTTGGACAGTCTGTAGCCGTTTGAGTGTTTTCTGGCTCAAGCAGGTAAAAAGGCTGTTACAATAATCAAGTCGTGAGGAGATGAAAGAATGTATCAAAGTTTCAGCGTCACTGAGATTTAAAATTGATCGAATTTTAGAAATATTGCGGAGTTGGTAAAAACAAGATTGTACAATCTTGGTGATGTGTTGCTCAAAACATAAATTACTGTCAAAGAGGACTCCAAGGCTTCTTGCAACAGGGAGCAGGATCGAACCCACAAGCTGCATGACCCCCACATAGCCACATGGGAGCAAGATCGAACCCACAAGCTGCATTACCTCCACATAGCCACATGGGAACAGGATCGAAGATATAAGCTGTAATAGGCCTATAGATAGATAGATAGATCCTTTAATAATCCTTTACAGGAAATTACAGTGTCACAACAGCGTGGACAGACATAACAAACACACATTCCCTCATATGCTAAAATACTTAAATACTACAATAAATACAATACTAAATACTATAAGGTGCAAAGTTAATTTTGTGCATTGTAAAACCGTATGACAGCTGGTATACAGGACTTCCTGTACCGCTCCGTTTTGCATATTGGTGCAATTAGTCTCTGGTTGAAGGTGCTGTTCTTGATCACCTTCAGGGCGTGGAGTGGGTGAGTGGGGTTAGACATTATTGAGGCCAGTTTGTTGAGGATTCTGGCCTCTGCCACCTGCTGGACCTTTAGCTGCTCAGCCCCGACCACTGAGCTGGCCTTCCTGATCAGCTTGTCCAGTCTCTTTTTGTCCGCTGTGCAGGCGCCTTCTCCCCAACATGCCACAGCGAAAAACAGAGCACTGGCCACCACTGAGTGGTAGACAGTGCACAGTAGGGGTTGGCAGATGTTAAATTACCTTAGTCTCCTCAAGAAAAAGAGTCGACTTTGTCACTTCTTGTACACCGCTTCCATATGACTTTTCCAGTCCAGCTCACTGTCGAGCTGCACACCAAGGTACCTGTGGTTGGCGACCATCTCCACCATAGTGCCCCCGATGCTGATTGGTGTTGGTTGAGTCCTCCACCTTCCCCTCCTGAAATCCACAACTATCTCCTTTGTCTTTGTGGTGTTGAGATGGAGATTATTGTGTGTACTCCACTCCACAAAATTGTCTATGGTGTCTCTGTACTCCTCCTCATTTCCCCCTTTAATGAGGCCAACAACAGCTGTGTCGTCTGAATATTTTTGCAAGAAGCAGCTTTTAGTGTTGTATTTGTAATCCGCTGTGTAGATGGTGAACAGGAATGGAGCCAGCACAGTTCCTTGTGGAGCCCCTGTGCTGCTGAGGATGGTGCATGAAATATTGTTCTGTAGGCGCACATACTGTGGTCTGAGATAAAGGTAGTCCAAACACCACAGTACCAGTAATGGATCCACCTTCATCATCTCCATCTTCTCCCCTAGCAGACGTGGCTGGATGGTATTAAAGGCAGATGAGAAGTCAAAGAATGTTATCCTTACCAGTGGCAGCGCCAGAAATAATTTGTTGCAGTTGCTTAACAGTTGCTGTATGAATTCAAGAGGTTGCTGGTCAAAAAAAAAAAACTTGATCAAAATACCTGAATTTGGCAGAGGCACGGCCGGGAAGACATTTTCGGCACGGGTTGGGGTGGTTGCGGTCCCGTACGAGGCAAGTTTACAGTAAAGTAACAACACAGACTAATCGCACCACTGTGATTGCGTGTGATCGTATCATTTGACAGTTCAATGTGCGCTATCTTTCTCCCTCTCCATCACACACGCACAGATATAAAGACATAAAGACATAGAACAATATAGAGGAAGATCTTTAAGAAGGCCAACATGAAAATAGCCCAGCGGCATGTACACATTCACTGCTAGTCCAGGTGGCACTGCGGCCACACGACATATAACAAACAACATAGTTCTCTCAATCAACAGCCCGTCAGCAGTCCCCCAACTACAAGGTTAGCTGTCCTGTCAATAGTGGTGAATTGCACATCTCAGACCCACCGTCGCCACAGTACATTCCAAAGCATTCACATTAGTTGCGCGATACGTCTCAAATGTAGGCCTATGTGGAACATTAATACAATAGTTGCTATTATTGTTGATACTATTATACTTCATAATACTTCTATTAAGGGCGGATCATACCAGCCTACGATAAACCCATCCTTTGGCATGAGCCAAACCTAGAATCTAGTTCTACTTCAAAACAAAATCACATGGGCCCCAAGTCAATATGCTGCGACAGGCAAACTTAATAACCAAACGGCCTACCTTAAATCGATGTCTTGATCACAGGACGTCTTGCAATATTCCACTTTAATCCATACGGTTTAACACACCAACATTGCTAGCAAGCATGTGCTAACATTGTATTGCTAATTCAGAACTGTGTGGGCTACAATATTTTCTTCCGTTTCTTGACCTCAGCATAACCCCCCTCCGAACAACTGCCAAGTCCAACACAAGTCTGGCTATTAACGAGCCCATCCTCAGCCTCGCCATCGCGAGTCGTGTTTGAACTTGATTTCTTTCTAAATAGTAAAAACTTGTCCATATTTTTTAAGCGCCAACGAGTCGGCAACGAACATCTCTGACTGATAATCTCGCCGCAAGATGTCCGCATATTTGAAATGTTATTTATTTTTCGTAAGACTATGCTATTAATGAAATTATTGTTTCATGTACATTAAATAATAATTAATTAATATTGTACATATTGCTTGGGATAGTTTGTGTTAATTGTGTGTATGTTTTTTTTTTAAATCTGTTCATGTCACTTACAGAGTGTGCGCATGCCCAACGCTCGGGAACTGGGCACGGTGAGGGGGAGGGGAGGAGAGGAGAGTCCCAGGCTGACTCGTGTTGATTTGAACGACAGTCCAGTCACGGCCCTGAAATGTTGACGCTACTCACTGATTATGCACTTAATCTGGTGATTCATATGACAGGAATGGTCGGTATGGTGACGGGTACCGCATTCGGCCATAGGTTTAGTTGAACTTATTTAATACCATTTTACGGAAAATGGCATTATTTCAAATATGTTGTTTGAGTTTGACAAAAAATCAGGGGTTGCTCTGGGGTTTCTGAGTAATTGCTTGGAGTTGCTATAGCAACGGCAAGCAACCGTTTGGCGCCGCCCCTGATCCTTACAGATGCATCAGGGGTGTCCAGATGTGTGTATGCCCTCTGCAGCATGTAAATGAGGGCATCTTCAACACTGATGTTAGGCTGATATGCAAACTGTAAAGGGTCCATTTGCTTAGACACACTAGTGCAGAGGGAGGAGAGGACAAGTCTCTCAAATGTCTTCATGGTATGTGAAGTGAGAGCTACTGTTCTGTAATCATTGTGGTTTGTGGGATGGGTCTTCTTTGGGACAGGTACTAGGCAAGATGTTTTCCACAGCCTTGGGACCTTCTGTAGGCGCAAGCTCAGGTTGAACAGGTGTGTAAGAATACCACACAACTCTGAAGAGCAAGTCTTCAGTAGCCTTGGGCTGATGTCATCGGGCCCCACTGCTTTCCCTGGCTTCAGCCTGTACAGCATCATCTTAACCTGGGCAGTATGGAAAGTCATAGGTGGGGTTGCTGGTGGAGTAGGAGGTGAGAAGAGGACTCTGTGCAGGTAACATCTCAGGAGTGTTGGAGAGAGGGAGGGGAGGTGGTGAGGAAGCAGCATTGGTCAGCAGACGAGGTAGGGGCGGTAGTGGTGGTGTGGGGCAGTCAAATCTGTTGAAAAACCTGTTCAGATCATCGGCCAGACTCAGTTCACCATCAGGCAGTGTACTGCCCTTCTGCTTCATGCCCGTGATCTTTCGCATTCCAGCCCATACCTGCTTCACTCCATCCTGCTGCAACTGTTGTTCCAGTTTGAGCCGAAATGCTTCTTTCCCCTCCTTAATCCTCACCTTAAGTTCCTTTTGAAGTTCTTTGATTTTATTCCTGTCGCCCTCCCTGAAAGCCTTTTTCTTCTCATTTAGTAAGGACTTCAGGCTGCTGGTTATCCATGGTTTGTTGTTAGGGAAGCAACGAATTACCATGGATGGCATGATGTCATCATAACAGAAATTTATGTAATTGGTAATGCATTCTGTTAGGCCGTCGATGTCTCCCCAATAGTCCTCACAGAACACATCCCAATCTGTTGTCTCAAAACAGCACCTCAGGGCTTCATCAGCCTCAGGATGCCAGACTCTTGATGTTCTGGTGGTGACAGGCAGCCTCTTTACAGCTGGGGTGTAGGAGGGAGAGAGATGTAGCATGTCGTGGTCTGATCGACCAAGAGGGGGCAGTGCTGTACATTTGTATGCATTTTTTACATTTGCATACAAGAGAATAGATCAAGTGTTTTAACACCTCTAGTTGCACAGTCAATAAACTGTTTAAAAGTGGGCAAAGTCTTAGAGAGACAGACATGGTTGAAATCTCCAGACACAACAATGAACGCCTCTGGGAACTTGGACTGAAGTCTCGCGATAGTGGTGTGAAGCTCGTCACACGCGACTTCCGCCTTAGCAGATGGGGGAATGTAAACGACAATAGTTATCACCACAGTGAACTCTCTGGGTAGGTAGTATGGCCGTAAACTAACCGCTAAAAGTTCAATGTCCTTGTTGCATATCTGTTCTTTGACAGTGGCATGATTAGGGTTACACCATTTGTTGTTGACGAGCAGTAAAAGCCCCCCTCCTTTCTGCTTACCGCTCGCTCCGGTGTCCCTGTCCGCTCGGATTGTCTTGAAGCCGGTGAAACTGATCAGGGAGTCAGGCGTGTTTTCCGTCAGCCACGTCTCTGTCAGGCATACAATACTGCTCTCCCGGTACAATTTGTGGTACCTCACCAGGCTTTCCAATTCTTCGAATTTGTTCGTTAGGCAGCAAACATTTCCCATTGTGATAGATGGTAGGGCTGGTTTAAAAGTCTCTCTCCATGTTCTCGCCAACCTCCACTTGTTTCTCTTCATCCCTGCACGGGTTCCCCGATGTCTACTCTGTAAGAGTTCCTTCGGTATGTCATGTCGAATCCCAAATATTGAGCCATGTACCAGGCTTATCAGTTCCCAACGGGTGTATACCACGGCAGTTTGCTCCGTCCGTCTGGCCGATATTAGGCACATATAATAATAATAATAATAATAGATTCCACTCCCGTTCCAGATAGTATGGTTAAGTCTTGGTTAAGAACTTAACAACACTCAAAAGTTGTAGCTAACACACTTATAGGAAGTCTAGAAAAATACAAAAAATAATAATACTAAATCGACATTTAACATACACACTACACAGAGCTGTATGCAACAGGCTGCTGTCTCACCGGCGCCAAAGCAACAATCTATATAGCCTATGTCACACTTCCTGCTTCCGGAACGCGTAGTAGGGTAATCCAACTTCCGGTCGCGTCTAGCAGCTACAACAATGGCAGCCCCCAGTTGTTCTTGTAGTGTACCGTGTTGCTCTACATCAGGACGTAGACAGCCATACCTCAGCTTCCACGCTTTCCCGAAGGACTAAATGAATCTTGGGTGGGATTAATTTTTGCCAAGTACTGTCCTAACGTGCGAGTGATTCTAGACTGCACAGAAATCAGGTGTGAGGCACCCTCATCACTCACCCTCCAGTCTAAGACATTCTCCCACTACAAGAATACCAACACCTTCAAAGGTCTGATTGGCATTGCTCCATGTGGAGTTATCACCAGTAGCGTGCGGTGCCCCTTCATTTCGGTGGGGCAGAAACTACTGGCGTATGACCACACCCACAATTTATGTATATTTTTTACATATATATTTTGAGCTACATTAAAACATGTTAACTAAACTCATTGTGAGTAAGAATTAAAAATAAACGAATAGCCTAATGGAAGGGAAGTCTGGGGCCCCCTGCTTGAGCTGCTCCCCCCGCGGCCCGACCCCGGATAAGCGGACGAAGATGAGATGAGATAGCCTAATGTTACTGCACGCTTTTGAAGTGCCATCCGCAACACTCTTCATATGATGTCCCTTATAGGGAAGTTATTTCTTCCATATTTTATTTTAACAACAGGCTTAGCGAGTGCATTGCAAATACATGAAAAGTAGAAACACAAGTCATCAATCAAGCAGACCTTCGATTTGGAACTTGGCCCGACGATGTGTGCAAATCTCTCAATAACAACACTTTTGAAATCAGATATTTCTCAATAACAGCTGTTTAAATCAGGTATGAAATCAGGTATGCAATTTGAATACCTGCTGAAATAAATAAATAAATAGCTTGTTTTCAATCACGTGACTTTTATGACGCGGGAATTTCAAGTGGAGGGCAGGAAGTGGAAATTCTAGGCGCAGACTGATGGAGATGGAGGACACTGAGTACGTGAAGCACCTCGACGAACCTGCCCGCAGCAGGTATCGCGAAAAAATCGCTGCACACATTGGATATGACCCATACGAACTGAAGAAGAGTGATTTTTCTCGGGATTTAGCCGATTTGCCCGCCGTCGAAGCGATGGACATTACCAACTTCCTCGTCCTTCAGACCTCCTATTATACGGCAAACCAAATGAAGGCATACAAGAGTCTGGAGGCTTTTAATTACTTTGTATGTGGATGGGTCAATGACCTCGGCACCAAAGAGGCATTTAATAAATGTCGACTTGTTTTTGCCCGGGTGAGTAAATGTGTTTTCTTTATATATATAACGTTCGGCTACTGTTTGGCGAATCCACCGTGTTGCTATAGCAACATCGACTCATGTCAGGCAGCTACTAGGCTTGCTAACAGCTGAGTAAAAATAATGTATGAAGATGAACAGAAAGAAGCCCACATTTAAATAATGTTGCAACCTGTGATTTTATAAAACGCTTCATTAAGAGCGTTAGAGAGTTTGCATGCCTGATGTATACCTCAATGTTGTTAAGTGTATTTTGCTAGCTAGTTAACTGTAGTTAAAATGTTGTAGGTCAACCACTCCCAGAGGTCCGGAGAAACACCCTTGAAAACTTGGGTTGTAGCTAGAGAAGATGGAGAGGTTGTTACAGCACACTGTAACTGTATGGCTGGGTAAGTAATTTAATAAATATCACAACCCAAGGCATGTTTAACACAACACTTTAGCTCAAACAAAATAATGCTTGGTATAATATTCATGTTGTATAAATGTTTAGCCAATCCAATCAACCTGTATGTCTCTGTCTATACAGATTGTCAGAATCCTGCTCACATGTTGGAGCGGTTCTGTTCGCTATAGATGCAGGTGTGAAGATGAGAGAGACTGCATCCTGCACCACTGAAAAGTGCAAATGGCTCATGCCATCGCATGTCAAAAAGGTATTCAGATGCATGTTTTTCTGAGCTGAATCAGCGGTGAAAAATATGACAGTTGAGGACCTATACATTCACTTATCACGCAAACAACACATTTTGGATTGTTTTGGGATGCAGTTTAGTTTTGATTTTGGCAGTTTTATGCTACATGTATGTAGGTGCACCTACATGTATGTTGTTCACACACACATGTTCTCTGTCTCTCACACAGATTCCTGCTGCTCGAGTTGCAATGATTGACTTTTCATCTGCAAAATCCAAAAAGAAAAAACTTGATAATGCCATTGCTGGGAGGACAGGTGAGCAACTCACACTACATCGTCCCACAGTCCAGTGTCCAAGAGTGAAGCAAGGATCAGAGGCATATGTTCAGTTTTTTGAGTCTTTAAGCAGAAATGCCCCAAGAAGTGCTGCACTGATGTCCATTGCACCATATTACAAATAATTTGTACCGAAGTCTGTGAGCAAGCTACCCAAAAGACTTATTCAGTATAGGAAACCAGAGATGCTACAGCTATCCCCAACAGAGTTGCAAAAAGCATGCCAGGACTTCAGACAGGAAGAGCTGACACAGTTACAGGTCCAGGCAGTAGAGGAGGAGACCAGAAACCAGAGCTCATCAACTCTATGGTTTAGCCAAAGAGCAGGAAGGATAACAGCCTCGAAATTGAAGCAGGTTCTACAAACTAGTCTTCTACAGCCGTCAAGGTCATTGATCAAGTCGATATGCTACCCAGAGGCACACAAGTTTTCTACAGCAGCAACAAGGTATTTATTAGGCAAAGATAAGGGTTAGGTTAGGACAGCACAGGTGTGAAAATCTAAAATGTACTAATTATTATTGACCTATTCCTATTTTTATACATTACAGGTATGGATGCAAATATGAGGCAACTGCCAGAAAGCAGTATGAAGGACTGCAAAGTCTGCACCACCAGAGCTTCTCCTGTAAGGATATCGGGCTGTCGCTGAATCCTAAATGGCCATACATGGGAGCATCACCGGATGGATGTGTCACGTGCACCTGTCATGGAACTGGCATCTGTGAGATAAAGGTAAATTGTGGTTTTATATTGCGTCTACAAATATCATCCTTACGGTGGCGCTGAGCATTAACCAAATAAAAAAAAAATTCACAGCTAATGTAGCCGTTAGCACACTCACGATCTCTCACTGTCAAAACCTTTATATCCACCATTTCACGGTAGCGTTTTGAACACATGCTTCGCGTTGTGCCGGCGAAATGCACATTTCTTGGACCCCTGCATAACTGCTTGCAGTTCTAGTTTTTATTGTGAACTTTTAGTGCCCACACAGCAAAGAAGAGGAGGCCAATCTACGCCTGTGTGCTGGGGACCAGGGCTTCTGTCTCATCAACGATGGGGGAACTGTGAAGCTGGACAGGAGCCATGCTTACTTCTATCAAGTACAGGCTCAGCTCCACATCGTTGACGTTGATTACTGCGACTTCGTTGTCTGGAGTAAAAAGGACCTCTTTGTAGAGAGAATTGTGCGTGATGTTGACCTGTGGGACAACATCATTCCCAGAGTTGAGACTTTCTTCCGTCTATGTGTTCTTCCTGAAGTGTTGGGACAGCAACTTACAAAGTGAAAGGTGCTAGTCAAAAAGATTTTGTGTTTAGTTTTTCCACAAGAACATTTTTGTTGAATGTATCATGTGACTAAATGCCTCCTCTCCCTGTCTTATGTTCCATTTTTGTGTTTCAGTTGCAAGTTGATCAGGTGGAGGGGAAGGTGTGATTACCAGAGGACACCTGTGGTCTGTCCTGGAAGTTTTGGATCTTTACTCGTTGCACGTTTGTTTGCATAGTGGCAGCTCTGGGCCCCGTTTCCCGAAAGCGTCGTTAGCCTAAGTGGATCGTGAAGTGCGTCGAAAGGGCATCGTAGAGTTTTCACCGCGTTTCCCGAAAGCATCGTGGGGAACGAACGTCTTGAAAACGCTCGTAGCTAACGAGTACTCCAGGGGTGCTCGTAGGTACTCGTCGTAGGACGCTAAGAGCATCGTCAGCTATAGCCTCAGTGGCGACACCATCGGACATTCCGTCTATTGGATGCGTTTTATTAAAACGCATTGCGCCTTTATGTTCTTAGTTTGGTAATTAATAAAGATTATTAATTAATTTATTAATAAAGATGTTAAAATGGCCAAAATAAAACGGGACAGTCCAGAAAATGTTTGCGCAGGCAGGGCACTCAAAATGTGTGAGAGAAAGTGGGGGGATTTGTGCAGACTGACATAGGCTACTCATAAAACGTAGCATAAAATAATGTAAAAAATAAAAAAATAAAAAATAAAGAAATACAATAAATTATAAAAAAACAAGCAAAGGAGCAGGCCAAAGGCTGGGATATGGTGGGGATTGGTCACGTTGACGGGAATGTTTAATGTCCTCAACGTCCTCCGGTTCAAGCAATGCCACCCCAGCCTTAGCTGCAATGTTGTGCAACATAGCCGCCCGTCACACATATCACGGCGCATGACTTGTGCCGCTTTTCCACCGCACATGTAGCTCGACTCGACACGACACGACTCGACACGGTAGCAGCGCGGGTGCTTTTCCACCGCAAATAGTACCTCCGGGACGTGGGCGGGGTCGTCTGCGCGAAAGGGCCGTGACTTATTTTTGTACGCGACGCAAACAACACCTACGTAACCCACACATGGACAGAACCCACATAACAACAATGGAGAACATCGATGCGATGGTATTCGTGTTCGTATTATTAGCTGGCATGTTGAAGAAGTGGAATATGTTGGCTGCGGCGCTACTATGGCTGTTCTATCGTTACCAGCATGGTTGCCATGTCGCTCTCGTGACTTCGTCACACTCTCTGGCCAATCAGTGGCCGGCCGTCTGCCGACGTCACCTTTTAGCATCGGCTCAGCCGCTTGGAACCTAGAGCGTGGCGGTACTAGAAAAAGCAGCCACTTGAGGTACTAGATTGCGGTGGAAACGCAAAAAAGGCGAGCTGAGTCGAGTCGAGTCGAGTCGTGTCGAGCTGGTACCATGCAGTGGAAAAGCGGCATTAGATGCCTTCACATGTCAGGCGGAGGGCTCCAGTTTTCGCCGGCCAATGCCGCTTTTCCACTGCATGGTACCAGCTCGACACGACTCGACTCGACTCGACTCAGCTCGCCTTTTTTGCGTTTCCACCGTGATCTAGTACCTCAAGTGGCTGCTTTTTCTAGTACCGCCACGCTCTAGGTTCCAAGCGGCTGAGCCGATGCTAAAAGGTGACGTCGGCAGACGGCCGGCCACTGATTGGCCAGAGAGTGTGACGAAGTCACGAGAGCGACATGGCAACCATGCTGGTAACGATAGAACAGCCATAGTAGCGCCGCAGCCAACATATTCCACTTCTTCAACATGCCAGCTAATAATACGAACACGAATACCATCGCATCGATGTTCTCCATTGTTGTTATGTGGGTTCTGTCCATGTGTGGGTTACGTAGGTGTTGTTTGCGTCGCGTACAAAAATAAGTCACGGCCCTTTCGCGCAGACGACCCCGCCCACGTCCCGGAGGTACTATTTGCGGTGGAAAAGCACCCGCGCTGCTACCGTGTCGAGTCGTGTCGTGTCGAGTCGAGCTACATGTGCGGTGGAAAAGCGGCATAAAGCGCAACTTCCACCTCCCGATCGTGCGCTCAACGATGCACCGGGCCAGACGGTGGGCTTCGTTGTAGGCTATTCCTCATCAATACATACCTTACCCTATTTCCGGAGGTGCTTTTATAGCCAATCAAATTATCAATCAAGGAAACCCTTATGCGGAATCAGATTAAGTCGGCTCTCTTTGCTGCGCAAAGCATGTTTCAGAAATCAGCCCATTAAGATAAATGTAGTTGTCACACAAGCTATTTTTAATTTTTGGTCATATGGAATTATTACAGGGGGGAAAATGCCGTGAAACGCACAGTGCATTCAGGATTAGGACTGATATATGTCGGTTTAATCCTAATCAATTGTGTTTTAATGTCTTTAGCATTCATATAATTGCAGTCTATTTTTTTCGTAGGCTACTCTGCTGTTGTCCTTGATGGGGATATATTTTAACCCTTTTTAAAACAATTTTCCTGCGACATTCCTGCGTCTCCCCCTTCTACGGATCCCATTTCAGCACCGTGTCAGTAGACAGTTACAATCCTACGACGTCGTGAGTGCAGCGAATGCGCGTTCACGTTAAGAGGAGTTTCGGGAAACGCTCCAAAGAAATTATCGATGGATCGCAAGATCCATCGGGAGAATGATCGTACGAGCGAAGATCCATCGTTATCGGGAAACGGGGCCCTGGTCACATTTTGTGTTTATGTATTAATTCTATCAGTGATCATAATCGCATGTATTCCAGCACTTGCTGATGATTTATTTCAAGTTTGAAGCTACTTTTATTCAATCTTTATGGACTTGTACTTCTGTGTGTTATACCCATTAATTGTAAACGTAGAGTCATAAGTGTATGTGCCTTTGAAATGTTGACTATGGCACAGCAAATGCCAAAGAGTTAAAATCCTTTTTAACACTCATGACCAGAGTAGATTTTATACACTTTGGTGTTGAATAGGCGCAAGTACATTTTTTGGGGTGTACCAGAAACACTCTTGGGTGTCGTCTCTAAGTATAATGCTGGTGTAGAGTAATTTAAGTGTTTATTTTAGGATGATGGACTCCCTGAGTTTCCAACGGTTGATTCAACCAATGACTTCTCATTGGTTGAATCTAGAGACATGTGACCGTGTTACGGCTCCAGGATGTTAGCTTGCTACGTCTAGGGGGGGAGTAGGGGAACCATAACACATATTACTGTTAGGCTGACTGAGAGAACAACAAAACAGGGCACAACAGCAAACTGGATCCGTAAGTGTGTTTATTTAACTAGCGATCCGCCAAGGGGAATAGGGAACTATAAGCGGAGCCAAATCAAAGAAAACAAGATAAAGTGACAACTAATTAGTGCACACATACAACCTAGCTAATACATACAGAGGGTGGCCCCGCTCCTAACCTGATGTGATAACAGAGTATGGTCTACGTGATGGCAGTGTAAACCCAAGGGTGTCTTACCTATTCGCCTAAACCCCTATGGCATCTCACAAACAAAAGGCAACAGCCCCACACAGCCCACACACAGGCAGACAATGGCCTCCCTCAATGGAGACAAACAGGTGCAAGTTATCAAGGCCTGATGACACTGATTGGCCAACAGACAGCTCCCAGATTGGACAGGGGGTTGGACGATGGTGGAGGAACAGCCAATGGTGTGAGACCTACAGAGAATGAGAGGGGAGACACAGGAAAACAACCACACACGTAACAGACCGTTTGTTCTCTTCCACACTACGCGGCAAACTGTTTCGGCAGAGACGGTTGACTAGAGAGGATCGAATCAATATCGCCAAGGAATGTGGTATTAAAGTCTTAAATTTAACTTGTTCAAACCTGCAGAAACCCTGAATGCAGAATATTCAGCATTTCTTCGTCTTTTAGATCTGATAACCAACTTATAAATGCTAACGATTTTAGCTAATGTCAAACTTAATGGCCAATGCTAATGAGGCACATGTCTTCAATTTAGCTAACGCCTCTTTACCATTTTTTAGCTAATGCTAACAAGGCACGTGGCTTCAATTTAGTGGGAGCGTGACTATGTTCCCCGGGTCCTATGTTCCCCGGGTCCTATGTTCCCCGGGTCCTATGTTCCCCTCTTTGTATGAGACTGGGGAACATAGGACCCTTTTTTTTTAAAAAGGGTCCTATGATAATAACCTGTTTGGATTTGGCCACCTTTTTAGATGCTGATTATTTATTGACAAGAACTTTTTGAACCTTTTATGTTGTGTCATGTGCTTTCATCAGGTGTATTTCATGCTCAAAGTATGTGCTCTCCCTTTTCAGGTTGGGATAGTGACATGGCCTCACTTCTCCTGCTGGTCTACCTCCTGCCACCACCTCCAAGTGGAAAGAAGGGAGCTGTCAAAATCAGTATCCGGGAAGCTGTGGATCTTGTAGTGAAGTTTCACAAGGTAATTGTATACTGATAATATATATATATTTTTTAAAGGTCCCATGGCATGCCGCCAGAGCTTGTGTGTTGCTGATGGATGTCACAATCTCTGTGATTTTCAATCTACTTATGGCGTCGACGGGTGATCTACTGATGGTATTGTGTGTATAAAATGTACTTTTTAATAAACAATCTGTGCACTTACAAAGTTGTCAATGCCTCGTTTTATATGTTTATACCCTTATTGTACGTTTTTTGTGCTCCAAAACTAACGTTTCAACTCGTTATCATACAAAACATACACCGGAATTCCACTTTAATTGGTTGACAGGGACACATTTATTTTCAAGTTGTTGGTTCCATCATATAAATGTAAAACTACATATGGTTCTTGATGTAAAATAATTTAAGTTTAATTATAATGTTAACTATATTATAAATGTATGCACTGTAACAACAGCAGCATCAATAAAAATATAATGTTTTCAAGAATCTAATGTGTAGACTATTCATTCATGAAGTGTTGATAATTCACCTCAAAGGTGTTGGTTGTACACCAGTCAGAGTACATTCTCACTCTAGAAGTATTAAATAATCAGCTCTGCGAAGTGCTACAAAACACTGACTTGGAGTAAATCTTTTTTCTCTCTGGGGTTCTAGGTTTACACTGCAGGTGTAAGGAAGCACTGAATGAGTGCCCAAAAGTACCACTAATAGAGTACATTTGCACTCTCAAAGTGTTCAAATGTAACTCTAAATTTGGAGTACATATTTTGCTCTTCTAACAGTGTTCAGTCAACACTGAACTCTTGGACCTATATATACCCCGAAATGGGTGTTAAATGTACACCCATAGAGTACAATACACACTGTTTTTTGCTGTATGCATTTCCGTATACTCATGGCTTGTTTCCCCGTCACTTCCAAAAAAACACACCATTACTGTATCTATGGGGGAGAAAAGTATATTTACAAAGATATATTGCATTAAATATTTATGGATTCTTGTTAGAGAAATATTCTGATTCGATAGGAAAACTGATAACGTTTCAAATAATGAACCAGAGTCAGGAGTCAGATTTCAAAGCATGGTCTATTTTTACTTGCCAGCAGGGCAAAAACTTGTGAAGATGAACAAAATATTGGGTTTTAAGTTTACGGACACAAAAAAAGCAAACAGCATGGATGTTTAAGCAATGCATTTCAGGGTTTTTTCTAGAAAAAAAAAGTAGCAGGGAGCAGACCCCTGCGCAAAGCCGAGGGAGCAACGCGACTGAGGCGGGGGATGGTGTGGCGCGAAGCCTTTGAAAAAATAATGATTAAATGGTACATTCTGAGGCTATCTTAGAGAGAAATTCTAGCTCTTGTGGTCATCCTGAAAAACTAAAATACTATCAACTTTTGGTAGACTTGTACAACTTTACCCTGTAAATAAACACGACAAATTTCAAAAATATTGGCTAAACTTTTATTAAGTAGGACAAATCACAACAGCAGCCGTCTGTTCCTGAGACTGCCCCAACGGCTCACTGCCTTGTCAAAATCAAATTTATCAATTGCAGGCCCCTCAATACTGATCCTGAGGAGGTGGTTCAGGGTAGCGTTAGTCATGGTAGACCTTAGCCTTGTCTTCACCCTTTTGAGGGTGGAGAAGGCCCTTTCACAGTCAGCCGTGTGAACCGGAATGACCACCATTCTGGCGTAGAGGGAGGCTATGTTAGGGTACTGGCATGCAAGTGTTGGATTGGCAGACAGCACCTGGCACATGTCTTTTGGTGTCTTCTGACGGTAACTGCCCAGGTGCTGTCTGAAGGAGATCCACTCATCCCGCAGTTCTTCCCGGTCAATGGGGGAGTGGCCATCAGAATAGAAGGTGGACAGCTGGTTCATCTCCTCCCATCCATAGTCTCCAGTCATGGAGTTTGGTAGGCAGCCAGGGTCAAGCACCCCAAATGCTGCCAGGAGTTCAGTTTGGGGGAACCGCTCCTCCATGTTCTCCACAAGGTTATCTATGAATTGTCTCTGAACACTTGCAAACTCCTGCCGCTGCTGGTCAAACACTTGGATCTCTAGACCATCCAACCGTCCCCCTGGGCTCAGGTCCACATCCAGGTTAGCCAGCCGTCCACCTTCAATTGGCTGATCCCTGGCCAGCCGTATCACTTGCTTCTTGGTCTCTACTGCCCTGTGGATTTCTGTCAGATCAAGCTGTTTTTGCTGAAAACACTTGCTGAGGGCTGACAAGTGAGGAAGGACGTCACACAGCAGGTAGAGGGTTGCTATGGCCTTGTAGGTGCGTAGCCAGCTCCAAAGAGCTCTGGCCATTACAACACCCTTACCCATCTCCCGATTGAGATGTACCAAAACGCTACGCAGTGACCTATAAAGGGCTTTTGTTGCAGCATCATGGGACAGCCACCTCACATCCTTTGGTTGCTTCAGCTTCAACTCCATCTCCTGTAGGATGTTCTGTAGGAATAGATACAATAAACATTGTAATGAATTGAACAACTGCTTTGAAAAAAAAAAATACTTAATTGCATTTTCTGGGACATATGGCTTTTGTAAAAAAGAATCGATAGAAGGTGAAACAAGGTTTGATGTCACTTTGCTTTGTAAGACACCTATATAAATAAGGTTTACCTGTATCTCTTTCAGGCCTTCTGATCGAACTGCACTGCCGTTGTAGTAGAGAAACAGGGTCATTAGGTTTGGCTTGAAGACTTCGCCAACATACTTCACCTTGTTACCAGCTTGTCCGACAGCAAGGGCGAGTCTGTGAGCAATGCAGTGGATACTAAGTATCTTTGCATTGTCCCCCTTGAGCTGAGTGGCAACACCAGTTCGATTTCCTGCAGAGGAAATAAAATCAATTGTTCCCTTTCATTAGCTGATAGCGCTGCCCCTACTGGCACTTATGTTTTGTTTTTTTGTCTTTGCAGATATACTTAATTTCGATTACAAAATTGTCGGTAACTCACCTTTCATACATGCTGCTCCATCTGAGCCGAAACCAGCCACCTTCTGGATCGACAGATCATTTTCCTCCATGTAATGAATGAGGGCACCTTTGACAGTGTCGGCCTTTCCATCTTTTAAGGCCACAACCTTCAGAAAGTTGGCCTGACATTTGCCATCGCCATCGATGCACCTGGAACAGTCAGTAGATAATATTGTTACATGTGAGCAGCTAGAACAAATATAGAATGTTGCCCTATGACATATTATGTAGCACATATTATATAAGTAATTTACATTAAACGTTTATATACCTGCAGTATAGAACCAGCTCATTGGTTGTAGAGATATCCACGGTCTCGTCGCACATCAGTCCTAGGAATGGGCTGGCCCTGATGGTGATCAGCTGGTCCTCTTCCAACTGTGTGCCAAGGACACTCAGAAACTCATCCACAACTGTGCTACTTGTGTATGTGGCATTCCTACCAACATTAAGTCTGTTGAAAACCTCACAACCTGTCACGAAAGTCATGAAAAAGGCCATCATTAGCAGTGTTGAAATAATAACAGTGTTTTAGACACAACAGATGGAATAATTAATTTACTTAAAGTAAGGGTACTCCTTACCTAACTCAGTTGCCGCAAACATGACCAAGTCCTTGAAGTTGGTGTGATGAGGTATTTCCTTTTTTGCAAGGTGGTAGACCACCTTCAATGCCGCCTTCACCGCTTCTCGGTTCAAGGAGACCTGGGCCCCGTTTCCCGATAACGATGGATCCACGCTCGTACGATCATTCTCACGATGGATCTTGCGATCCATCGTCAATTTCTTTGGAGCGTTTCCCGAAACTCCTCTTAACGTGAACGCGCATTCGCTGCACTCACGACGTCGTAGGATTGTAACTGTCTACTGACACGGTGCTGAAATGGGCTCCGTAGGAGGGGGAGACGCAGGAATGTCGCAGGAAAATTGTGTTAAAAATGGTTAAAATATATCCCCATCAAGGACAACAGCAGAGTAGCCTACGAAAAAAATAGACTGCAATTATATGAATGCTAAAGACATTAAAACACAATTGATTAGGCTTAAACCGACATATATCAGTCCTAATCCTGAATGCACTGTGCGTTTCACGGCATTTTCCCCCCTTAAATAATTCCTCTTCACACCTGTGAATAACCCAGGAGACGTCCATGATGAGGAATACAACGAAGCCCACCGTCTTGCCCGGTGCATCGTTGAGCGCACGATCGGGAGGTGGAAGTTGCTCTTTAGATGCCTTCACAAGTCAGGCGGAGGGCTCCAGTTTTCTCCGGCCAAGTCATGCGCCGTGATATGTGTGACGGCTATGTTGCACAACATTGCAGCTAAGGCTGGGGTGGCATTGCTTGAACCGGAGGACGTTGAGGACGATGACGATGAGGAAGATCGGTGTGAGGACGGCCTCCCTCATAACTACGCGGCTGGTTTTCATGCGCGTCGAATAGTGATTGAGACTTTTTTTTAACCCCCTCCACCCTCCCTCATGTCACTAAACATTCCCGTCAACGTGACCAATCCCCACCATATCCCAGCCTTTTGCCTGCTCCTTTGCTTGTTTTTTATAATTTTTTTTATTTCTTTATTTTCTTATTTTTTTTAATTTCTTTTATTTCGTTATTTTTAATTTTTTTTAATTTGTTTAATTTAATTTATTTTTTACATTATTTTATGCTACGTTTTATGAGTAGCCATGTCAGTCTGCACAAATCCCCCCACTTTCTCTCACACATTTTGAGTGCCCTGCCTGCGCAAACATTTTCTGGACTGTCCCGTTTTATTTTGGCCATTTGAACATCTTTATTAATAAAATAATTAATAATCTTTATTAATTACCAAACTAAGAACATAAAGGCGCAATGCGTTTTAATAAAACGCATCCAATAGACGGAATGTCCGATGGTGTCGCCACTGAGGCTATAGCTGATGATGCTCTTAGCGTCCTACGAGTACCTACGAGCACCCCTGGAGTACTCGTTAGCTACGAGCGTTTTCAAGACGTTCGTTCCCCACGATGCTTTCGGGAAACGCGGTGAAAACTCTACGATGCCCTTTCGACGCACTTCACGATCCACTTAGGCTAACGACGCTTTCGGGAAACGGGGCCCTGGACAGGAAGATCAGCAGGGGAAAACATGTCAAGATTAACTCAAATTAAACCAAGCAAACATGTGCAAGACGAGAAGTGTATGTTGAGATTGTTGCACACTGAAATGAAGACTTTTTACTTACAGTGTTTGCCATGGCTTGGCGGATGCCTCCATTCACCTCCGCTGCAATGCGGTTGTTTTCCTTGGCCTGCGCCCTGACATGTTGTTGTGACTTGGCGTGGTCACCTACTTTATCAACTCGCAGGCTGGTGCAGGGTATCTTGCTCCAGATGAATTCGCCATTTTGTTGTTGCTGGTTGTGCCGCTTACAAATGCTGCACATCATCCCTGTTTTGTTGTTGACGCAATAAAGCCAGGGGTATTGCTTCTCCCACGCCTCCTGGTATCCAACCAGGTGTCCTGAATTCTTTTTCTTCTGGGGCCTTCATTTCATATTATTAAAAAAATTAACATTTGATGTTTTCTTATAGTTATACTACACGGTAAAGTTAGTTGTTCAAGGATGTTTTGTAAAGTTGGAATACAACTAAATTACATTTAAACAAACACATACTTGAAATTTTCCAGAAACTCGGCCCTTTTCTGATTCTTCCTCTCCACTGAACACTCATCCGAGCCAGACAGGTGTTCGTCGATGGTCACGGATTCCCCCGCCTCTATTGAAGCGATCTCGCTGTTGGCATTATCTTCCTCCACATTGTGACAGAAAAAAGATGTCATCTTCCTCTGCCCCGGACACTCTTTGGCCTTTCGTTTCGTTCCGTGGGATGACATGTTTTCACGTTATAAACTAATCGTCTAACGGTACTTTATTCTATCTAGTCTATCTAGTCTATGCGTCTAACGGTTGACTTGTAGTTCGCGCCAGTGTCACGTCATTACATTTTATCATATTATTTATTTATTGTTGTTTTTTGGCTGATGTGATGAGCACTTGTCAGTATGTTTGTGTATATTGTATTGCAATTATTATAATAAAAAGATTTAAAAAAAAAAAGACGTCACTTGGTCGCTCGCTGTTACACGCTCCTCATGCGTCAAACAGGTTGAGCCTGCTGACCAAACGTCCTCTTTTCCCCGGACATGTCCACTTTTTACATCCCGTCCGGGGCGTCCGGGTTTTTTTTATTAATTGATGATAATGTCCGGTTTTCGGACATTATCTCGTCGCATATTTGTTTTTGCCTCGTCGCATATTTGTGTTTCTGGGTCTTTCACATAACCTACTAGTTATTACCATTGTATATGTCGATGGTTATTACGGCCTTCCAAGTTCTGGAAATGGTATCTCCCTTACGTTCCACCTTCTTGCGCGAGCTGACTGTAGAGAGAGTCTGTCATTGGGCGACCGATCTCAGGGTTGCCAGAGCCACGATAATTATCCTCCAAATACGACCATTTTGAGCCTTTGGTACGTTACTTTGCCATTTCCAATCTGGCAACATTGAGCACCTTGCCGCTTCCACTCTGTTTACAACAGCACATTACATCTGCAGCCATGCCTAAACGTAAATGTAAGTTCACGGACGAACTAAAGAAAAAATACCCATGTTTTCGCCTCGGCCGTGATGCTTCGGCCGAGGCGGTGTTGGGATATTTTCGCGGAGAAAAGATCGTTTTGAGAAATAGTGTATGTTGTTCAGCAGCATGTAAGTACAGATCCAAGTCTGACAGGTTCAGTCTGCATTTCGGTAGGATGGCGCACGCTGGGAGTATCGGGGCGCAGCGCCCCTGTTCCCTTGTTTAGAAAAAACCCTGCATTTTATACAACCAATGAGGAAATATATTTCCTTGACAATTCTTTACACAATAGAATGAACAAGTATATATAAAAAGGTATATTACATTTAGATATGGCATATTTACATTTCAGAATACAATAGAAGATATTTACTCCAGTGGGACAACAGAGTCACAAAGATTTGTTAATGCACAGCAAATTACACCAATCTTATCAATCAACGCTAGCTGATCACCTCTTTTTACTGACATGTTTTCAATGGGCATTGCCCTGCTCTGCAGAATTTGATATTTTCTTCGCACTAATCCTATGACCCTTTCTACATGAATACGAACATTAGCAAATGTTCTTGTTTTCTCTACCTCAAATGCAGATAGCTGGCTCTTCCCTTCTGTGAAAGGTGGCATCTTCAATGAAGCACAGTAAAATCCTACACTATCCCCTATATTAAAGCCACGGTCAGCAAGAACAATGTCTCCAGGCAACAGATTCTTTAGAATGCTGCTCTCTACAGTAATATGCTTGTCACTAACTCTTCCTCCCCACGCATGACTGATGTAGGTGATATATCCTTGAGGAGCAACACCAATGAGAAATGTAACTGTGTTGTGGTGTTTGTAGCTAGACCAGGTCTGTGCTCTCGCAAGTAAATTGGAAGGCCTTTCAATGAACACTTCAAAACAGTCAACTATCAAGGCAACCTTGCATCCAAATGCTTGCCTAAATGACATTGGCATAGTCGCTTGCAGTACCTCTCGCTCTGGCCATTCTATTAGGAACTCCAGCCTTTCATGAAGGACGCAGATTAACTTGTGCCAAATTCTAGAAGCGGTGGAACAGGAAACCTTGAACCTGAAGGCCAAATCCTGGAGTGAAAGATTTAATCTCAATCTTAGTAAAGCCAAAATGAGCTGTTCAAATGTGGAGAGTGCAGACAAAGGGCTACAGGGGATGTATGGCTCACATAGTTGAAACACTTGCATCAAAACTAAGAAATTTGGCAGACCTGTGTAAAACTTAGTCTTGTCTTGGTTGTTCTGAAAGGCCTCTTGGGTAAATTGTGTGTCCAGTGCCTTAATTCTGAGGTCGCTCAGCTCTGCTGATGCTTGGTTCATAGCGTCTTCCATCTTGTCAAGATCGTCCATGCTCAGGTCTGTCTGACATTCTGCATCGACATCAAATATTTGGCAAAGGGGATAAGATTAAAAGAGATAGTTTACTTTATTTCGGTCAGTTTAACATTTACAATTCATTACAGATATATGATGCAAGAATGCAATGTAAAAATAAAATTTGTATATATATGCTCTATATACACATACAATATGTAAAGACAAGTTATCAACCACACAACTAAATATATATATAGTTTTAGAGTTTGCAGTTCTACATTTACATTTAATTTACCTTTCATTTGTTCTGGATCTTGGTTCTCCGTCACACCAAGGTCCAGCAATGCAGCTGTGTTGGCGCAGGCAGCTGCATCTACACAGTATATTTGGCAAAGGTTGAGAGAAATAGGTTAGTTCTAAACAAGTTTAATACCGCTTCTAAAGTAAAAAAGAGGAAAGTGTTGAAATAATTAATCTAGCATTGGCAACATAGTCATTAAAATTGTTTACCTTTCAAGCACTCTGGTTCTGGTAGCTCGTCTATGTTGGTGCAGGTAACTTGAGCTTCTCTGGACTGCCTTCTCTGCTCTCTTTTATGAGATGCCTCAGTCACTGGTTTACCTGTGTCATAGACTCATAGCCGAGATTGACCGTAGGAGCCCAGTCTGTCGACTCTACATCCTTGACAGCACTCGGGCAGCCTGAATAGAACAATTATCAAAATAGTGGCTTGTCAATCCATACTGTAGGACTGTTGCAGAACAAACACCCAGTGAAAGCGCAGAAGGTTAGCTGACCAGCAACACTAGCCTAGCCTGCTTGTACTAACGATATTGTATTAAGTGTAAAGCAATAGCTAGAAAAAAAGCTCCGGCATAAAAAGAAGACAAACCATGCCGAACAGGTTGGGCGATGATGATATCACATGAAGCTAACGTTAGCTAGCTAAAGGTACACCGGAGACATCTGCTGCAGCTACTCTGTAACCTGTAGCTATTAACTAACATAATAAAATATATCACAGATGTAGCTAGAAGGCTTTATTCCCTGTGATATCCAGATGGTAATATCACCCCCATGTTCTGCATTATTTACGGTTTAAGCTAAGGTTTGCAAGCTATGTCACTTACCTGTCACAAAGTGATCACCGCAAACACGAGCATTGCCAGACTCCACTCCACTAGACTTCAGGCGAAGGTTTTTAATCCATGCCTGGCGGCACTTCTTCGTGATATTTTTTAAATTATCACCCTTATGGTGCACAACTTTGGGGATGCGAAAATAGCTTTTTTCTCTCTCTCTGTTGGATCGGTTAGAACAACCATACACCGAGCAAAACATAGGCATTGTTGCCGCTCTCTTACACTGGCTCAGCACTTCCTGCCCTCCACTTGAAAGCGCGGGAAAGGTGTGACGTCATCTGAAAACAACCTATAGTCTTCAATGCCGAAAGATACAGGCGGAGTAATTCAATTTTAAACAACAACAGTCCTAGAATATGACCATGGGGCAGACTACTTTACGACCATATGGGCGTCTTATAGCGCTGATTGCAATTCTTATTGCAGCCTGCAGGGTTATGCGAGAAACATACGGAGGGACGCGATCGTTGAGCTCCGCCGCCCCACATTGCATGACACGTTAAACTCAACTAGAATCGCCACCATCAATTTGATATCAACAGACCAAAAATAATCGGAAAGCCTACAGAAACTATAGATAGTTAATGTGACTATCACATTATTAAAATTACACTTGGACCAATGATATACCGTATTGGTCCGAATATAAGACGACCCCCCGTTTTTCAACACACATTTAGAAAAAAAGATTTGCAGAACAAAGAACTTCATTTTATTTTAAAATAACAATATTAAAAACACAGTGAATTGAACACTTGTTATATTAATGACAATAATAATAATGCCAGTAAAGGCCACGGCACTTACAAGGCAAAATATCTACAGAATGATTCAAAATTAATGTCAAGCAATAATCAAGCAACATTGTGAACTAAACTTAACTAAAATTCGCCAAACTTCTCCTCCGATGTCTCTCTATCCCTCGCATACGTCCTCTGCCCCGCTGTGTTCGCTCTCGCTGTCATCGCTCCCAGCTGCTCCCCTTCCACCGGCTCCTCCCAAAGCGCGTTTTCTCTGACGTATTCAAAGACTTTCCAGTCAACCTCACTGAAACGACCACTTTGAGGACCACGGTAGGATTTGCGCTGACTGTTGTCATCTTTGAGACATTATTTCTTAAGCCATCTTCTTACGTTACACTCCGTGACCCCGAACTTCTTGGCAGCTTGGCAGTTGTTACTTGACTCTGCCTTATTGTCGACCATTATTTTAAAATTGGCATCATAGCTCCTCCGCTGTTGTTGATTGACCTGACCCACTTTTGAGCCACTTGTCTCTAAATGGTCAGCCTGTCTTTAAACACCGGTAACGGTCTGGTTGTTAAGGGCGCTGGACTACTTCTTCCCGGAACCAATTTCTGGCGCCACCTGCGGCCGCGAATGTTTATTGACATTTAAAGGGAGAGGCGAAGAAGAGAAACTGCGCTCTGAATACTAGACCCCGAATATAAGACGACCCGACTTTTTCGGACCTATTTCGAGGGGGAAAAAGGCTGTCTTATATTCGGACCAATACGGTACAAAGGAACTATTTTTTTTGGGAGCATGCTTTTGCAGGGAGTTCGCCGCCCCACCTGCCCATGGACGGCACGCGGCTGGTTCATTTCTAAGCTGTACACTGGTTCCATATCAGACAGAGAAATCACACAGCAGTCAGGAATCCTTGGTCTACTTCAGCCAGGAGATGCATGCTTGGCTGACAAAGGCTTCGTCATCGACAAGATGCTTTCTGAAGTTGGGGCCACCCTCATAATCCCGCCATTTAAAAGAGTCGCCAGGTTCACCAGAGAGGACACCGAAACCAGAGTATCGCCCGGCTTAGAATCTCGGTGGAGAGGGCCATCAGAAGGGTCAAAGAATATTATATCTGGGACACGACCATTCCTCTGACCCTTTCAGGCTCTGTCAATCAGCTGTGGGTAAATTGTTGCTTTATGTCTCACTATCAAGGTCCTTTAGATGTGAAGGGTGATGTCCCAGTGTTACACATTAAAGGCCCACTATGCAGGATCGGGCATTTCTTCGCTGTTTTCTTGGTTTGGCACGCACATTTCTCTACACAGCGCCCCCTACAGCTTCGTAGTAGATATTTTACAACACTGTCGTAACAACTCGTTGACGACCCTTCCCCATGCACTTCTACGCGAGCCATGTGCATTTGTTTTCAAAGAAGCCGGCGAATGGGTGGATCCATGTCCGAAGTAGATGTTCATAAAGTGTAGGCAAGGTTATACATTTTTAAAATGGTGTATTTGTATTGCAATAAACATGAATCCATCCTTTTTTATAGTTGACAGGGAGAATTTATATCCTAGATTATAATTGTTTTATCTTAGGTTGAACAGAACAATCAGTGTAAGAGTGTTGGCCAACATAATAATCGAAATAAACAAGAACCTGGATTCGGAGATTCAGTCTGTATCTGGGGGACGAGACAGACGAACAGCAAAACAACCATGGAAAGAAAGGTGTTTATATGGTTGCAAGCTAGAAACATACAGGGCTCACAACAAAACGGTTGAGAAAACAATTCTTACAGGGCTTGTCACGTTAAAATTGTACCGGGGGCGAAAATTGTACCGGCCTACGTCATCAGTCGTCCGTTGCCAGGCAACGGACAACAGATTACGTAAGGGGTTGTCCGTTGCCAGGCAGGTTTCAATCGCGCTCATGTTGCCGAAGACGAAATAATATAATCCAGATAACGGATCGCTAGATAGCACTTGTTTTTACTTTACATTTGTGTTGCATTTAATTGTTTAATCGAATTGAGCTAGTAAACTGAGTGTTTAATGTGTATCATAGTCTAGCTAGCTTGTGTTAATTTAATTTCCTTAATTAAATTTAGATTATAGGTAATAGATAGATAATAGATAGATAGATGGGTAGATAGGTGGACAGGCATTTACTTACTGGTAAATGTTTTTTATTATTATAATTCACGTTATCCCCATAACATTTAGCTATTACTGTGTAGGGAAATAGATAAATACAATACAAATATAAAGTTAGGAACCCTAATAAATGTAATTTGTAAAATAAGTGTTATCTGTCTTGTCGCACTCAATGAACGAGTTTGCGGATGTTCAAGAACCTTCCACGTTGTTCGACGCGATCGTCTGTTACCAGGCAGGTTTAGAATGGATTACTATGGATGACGTAGGCCGGTACAATTTTCGCCCCCGGTACAATTGTACAGAGACTATCAACATCAAGAATACCACGAAGACAAAGTTCACCCAAGGGTATTTTCAATTTCAAAAGCAACACGGCCAAGTCGGCGTCTGATTTGCAGTCTTCTTTTTCTTTCAGTTCACGCTATTCCTGAAAAGCTTGCCCAACGTTTACTCGTGTCTGGCCTCTCTGTCGGTCAATCTCCCTTTTCTCTTCTTCTGTTCCTCCGACATTGGGTTTCTCTGTCTCTTTTTAGTCGGCTGATCTATGATGAATGTAACAATCCCTTAGTTACTTGTGTTTATATCGAGCCGGTTCCGTGTTTGGGGGTCTGTGCCGTAAAGCAATTCGTTACTTCTCGGGACCCGAGACTCCCGCGAGAGTGGGCGGCGGGTCGCCGGCAGAAACATATTCCTTTTCTCCGCCAAGATGCGCAATGGGGAGTCGAAACAACGAACAATCGAACAAAAATGTATAATAGAACCATCGCAATGACTCTTAGCCTGTTATACTGTATTAAGGAAAATCAAGCCAAAAAAGTTGCATAGTTCCCCTTTCACTCGTGTCTGATCTCTTTTCTGGTCCATTCTTCTTTTGTTCCACCGACAGTCGCCTCTTGGGTCCCTTATCAGTCGATTGATCCATGATGAATGCAACAATTGCCTCGCAACTGGCTGTTTATATCTAGCCGGTGCCATGTTTGGGTGTGTGTCTGTGCCGTACAGCATTTTCGAAACTACAATCTGACTACATTTTCGAGGCGCGATTGGATACTTCCGCTGCGTCACATCCGGATTGTGTCGGTCCGAACAGAGCAAGTTGCATATGCACTTTTTCCAAGGAGAGGCGACATGGGGCAATGACACACCCACCAAACGACCCAGAAATGGTGGCAGAACCATCAGAATAATCTGTGTATGGTTTGTTCTTTGAATATTCCGATTTAAAACAAAATCAGAAAAACCAAATAACAGTCGTTTTTTGGTTTTTCTGATTTGGTTTTGAAACGGAAAAAGGGCAAAAGGAATAAACAAATAAACGGCAGTTGCTTGTTTTGTTTTTGTGATATTTAGATAAAACCACAATGAATGCCGGGAAAAGGGCGCGTGGTTTCAAACTTTCCATTGAGTCTCGCATTCTACGATGGCCAGCTTTATTGTTTTCCGTGGGAGCCGGCGACTTAGTCTGCGAGTGGACGATATGACTGTGGAGAAGATCGACATGATATTCCAGGTGGCTGTTTACTAAGAAACCTAGCTGGTCATAAAACATTAAAATACATCTAAATGACAAGTAGCCTACATATTGTACAATAAGCTACATAGAAGAAGAAAGAAACTAGATTTCTTCTTCGAGGGTTGTGCTCCACACAGAACCTCCTCACCGTCATAACGGAGCACTTTGGTGCACCAGATTGCTTTAGAGCGGTACTGATCTCGTCGTGTGCCTTTCTATTGTCAAATAGTTCACGAATAGAATCCCCATATGGTTCAAGTGCGGCTATAACTAAGGCTAAATATAATTGGACAGTCTATTGCTGGTTTAGGTGGTAGGGTCTTATTTCTTCGCTCGCTGCGTTCTGCCTTCTGGTGTAGCCTACAAATGTATCTATTTTTGTTTTTCTGTTGCGGGTTTAAACAACAGAATAGTGGTGGCGAGATGATGCCTCATGAAACGTCAAAGCCTCGCAGCCAGGTGTACCATCAAAGTGGTTCGACCTCGAAGCTTCAAATGAGTACGCTAGGGACACCTAGTGGTGAATGAAATTATGATGAAAGAAAGAGTTTCCTGTGATGATGTGATGTTTGCTTCGTACAACATCAAAACGTAAAGAATTAAAGTCATTTCAGTGATACGTGTGAGTGTGCCGTTCATAAATATCTCCCGAGCTCATGGTAGAGAACAAATCATTTGACAAAGGTTTTAAGTCATCCCGGGCAAAATAGATTTCTTATAACTGTGTTATAACTACAGTAGCCTACTAATAATTGTAATAATAGAACTGCATGATGACTGAGAACGAGTGTGATTAATTACATAGCCATAAAAGTGATCTTGGAACTGGGTAGGGTCTTCTTTTTGTAAAAATGTAAAACCAACAAAAAAAACACAAACACAAATGAAATGCCGTTTATTTGTTTATTCCTTTTGCCCTTTTTCCGATTCAAAACCAAATCAGATAACCAAAAAACGACTCTGTTATTTGGTTTTTCTGATTTTGTTTTAAATCGAAATATTCAAAGAACGAACCATACACGGATTCAGAATAACTCTCAACCAGCATAATGTAATTTTGGCTAAAAAAGTTGCATAATGGGCCTTTAAAACACACATGACATCACATGACTATTTTCAAACGTTTATCAATGTTCTTTGTTTACAGTTAACAGAAATAAATTAAAATTAAGTGGTGTGTGTGTGTCCGTCCTTTTCAAATGTTTATTTAATGTTCGTTTCCGGTTATTTTTTATAAATATACATTTACATATATGCATATTCACATTTAACAGAAATAAATTAAATTTTCTGTGTTTGTTAGGCAAGGCAATTTTATTTATATAGCGCTTTTCATACACAAGGCAGACTCAAAGTGCTTCACATATAAACATTGTCATACAATAAAATAAAATAATAGATATGTAAAAGAAAACGTATGCAAAAAAAATGCCTTTAAGTTAAAAAGGCATTTTAGTATTAAAATAGAAAATAAAGGCAAAGTTAAAAAAGCAATGTATTTAAGATTTAGCAGAAAGCAAATGCAAACATAAAAGTCTTCAGTCTTGTTTTAAAGGTGCTCAGAGTGTGTTACCTTAAACAAATGTTCAGGAATGTTCGTTTCCAATTCTTTGATTAAAATAATTTACATATATACATTTAACAGAAATAAATAAATGAAATGGTGTGTGTGTGTGTCCCTCGGCCATATTAACTTGGCATTCAGGAGGTATGTGTCCAGGTACGTGTTAAAATAAAACACCTAACCCAAACCTTGGGTTTCCTGACCACAAGTTGGTCAGTGGGTTCCGGGCGAATCCCCTGGAGCAAAAAGAAAAAAGATGGCAGCACATAAATCATATTGTCAGTGTAGCAACACTTAAGTCAGTGTTAGTCACGTCTGTCTATCATCATCATCATCATAATAATAATAATAATACATTTAATTTAGAGGCGCCTTTCAAAACACCCAAGGTCACCTTACAGAGCATATATTCATCATACATTTTTTTAAAAAAACAAGACATTGTGGAAAAAATAAATAAATAAATAAATAAATAAGTAAACATAAGCAATAAGAAATAAATAAAACAAAAACAAGACAAAACAAAACAAAAAAACAATCAAAACAGTGATCAGTTAGACGTTGTGTGCGAGTTTGAACAGGTGAGTTTTGAGTTGTGACTTGAAGGTTGTAATGGTGTCTGACTGTTTTATGTGTGGGGGGAGGGAGTTCCAGAGCCTGGGTGCTGAACAGCTGAATGACCGGGCACCCATTGAAGTGAGTCGTGATGTGGGGATACATAGTAGTCCAGCAGAGGTTGAGCGGAGGGAGCGGGAGGGAGTGTATTCTTGGAGGAGGTCGCAGAGATAACTGGGGGCTAGGTTGTGGAGAGCTTTGAAGGTGAGGAGTAGGGTTTTGTATTGGATGCGGTAGTGTACTGGGAGCCAGTGAAGTTGAATGAGGACAGGGGTGATGTGGTCAGATGATTTGGTGCGGGTGATGATCCGGGCGGCTGAGTTCTGAATGATCTGCAGTCTGTTGATGAGTTTGGTGGGGAGTCCGGTGAGGAGGGCGTTGCAGTAGTCTATGCGTGATGTGACAAATGAGTGAACTAGGATTTCAGTGCTGGATTGGGTCAGTGATGGGCGGAGTCTGGCGATGTTGCGGAGGTGGAAGAATGCAGTCCGGGTGATGTTGTGAATATGGGGTGCGAATGAGAGGGTGTTGTCCAGGATGACGCCGAGGCTCTTGACTTTGGAGGAGAAGGGTACTGGGAATCCATCGATAATTATCATCATCATCATCATCCTTTTATTATTAGACTCAAGGTCCATTTAAAAACATACAATACAAGAAATAGGCAACACACACATAAATAAGAATAAAACATAACGACCAATTATAAAAGGCACTTATACCAATGCCTCCAAAGGTATGACTGGTAGCGTACTGCGCTATAACTTGGGTTCGACAGCAGCATTATGACTTCATTCTTTGAGTTATTCAGGCGACAGATAAATCTGTACATAAGGTTCCTCAATGAAGCTTGTAAGGTGTTAACTCCTGCATTCACAAATAGCTCACTTGCACTACTCCACCTGGGTCTTTTAAGTAAGATCCTAAAACAATCGTTGTAAGCAACCTGTAGTCTGTGCATACTTGATTTTTGTTTTAACTTACCCCATAAGGGGGCAGTATACAGGGGAGTGCAATATGCTCTAAAGAGACATATTTTAACATGATCAGAACACATATGAAATTTTCTTGCCAACATATTGGCTTGGGCATATAATGTACGACACTGTCTTAAAATGTCGTCATCGTCAGACATTTGATCTGTTATAAAGTGCCCGAGGTACTTAACAATTTTTTTTTTAAATTTAATTTTGTGAACAGCTTCTGGTGATTGACTCTATCAAAGGCCTTAGAGGCATTAACAACACCAATTAAAACAGAGGAATGTTGCCCTCTATACATTTCTACTATTTATTTCAAATTATAAATACACAACTCAGTGCCATGCTTCGGTTTGAAACCAAACTGATTGTCTCTGGTATTAATATAATTACCCAATCAATCTAAAATAATCCTCTCCAGAACTTTGGAAATCACAGTTGCCAGTGCGATTGGCCTATAATTGTCCATGTTCCCAATCTTGCCTGCTTTGTTCTTAATGACAGGCACAAGAGTTACGGCCAACATAGAGTCGGGCTACAGCCCATGCATCATAAAGCCAGTGAAACATATGGCAAGTAGAGCGGCCACTTTCGGGCTAGCAAACCCAAGGTGCTCTGTAGTGATCTGATCTGAGCCACTTGCTTTATTCACAGATCATTTTGTGATAGCTTCAAAAACCTCATGTGTTGTGATTCCTACTGCATCCTAATTGGAAATATTGCCAACTGTATAAGGGTCACTTTTTACACAATTAAATAAAGCCGAGTAATTCTGATTCCACAAATCAGCGATTTTATCAGCTCCAGAGACTCCCTCTACTGTGCTAGGCAACAATGTATTGCTCCTGTTAAGAGTTCTCAATCCTTCCAAAATTCAACAACATTCTTACTTAGAAGCTTTTCAGCCATAGAGTCTGCTCTCATAACTTTTTATAATCCAGGACAGGCCCCTGTCTAGGTCGGCCTTCCTGAACCCGAGCTTTATATGCCTCTTTAGCTTCTGCATGATGAGCAGCAACATGCTTTTTCCAACCTGGCTTGGTGTCAGATTTTCCCCTTTTAGAATAATTATGATATGACCTGCTGGCCTCATACACAGCTCCAACAATATCATTGTACATAGCACAGAGATCTTTACAGTGAGAAATTACATTACAGTTTACGTCAGAACACATAATTGCATCTCTCTGTAAATATACAGCACTAAGAAGGATATCAGTTTTCCTATAGTATGTTAAAATATCCTCATTTGTGAGCTTGGCCCAATCCAGTTTGGCCTTACAGGCCTGTTTACCCTCCTGAGACATCTCAGGGAAACTCTCACAATCTAGTGACATAACAAAAGGAATATGATCAGACATGGACGCCTCATACACAATCTTAATAGATCTGCTAATGCAATGGTCAAGCCATGATGTTGTGTGCCAAGCCTCGCTTATATAAGAATAGCTATCAGCAGGTAAAAACATTTGGCTGGATACAATTAAATTGTTATCGTCACAGAACTGTAGCATATGCTTAGCAAACAAGGAACGTTTGTCTGTAAGGTCAGCATTCATATCACCTACTACAAGGACGCTTGTGGAATGATTATCAGAAATAAAATAATTTATAAAAGCAAGCCTATTCAGATATTCATCTTCATTTTGTTGCGACTCATATGGTGTGTCTACATTTATAATACAGAACTCAATGTTATTTATTTGTATGCGCACTGCAATACACCAGTCAACTTCAAGCCTGATGACATTAATGACAGAGTCCAGCTTTTTGTGCCAGAGGATAGCCACGCCCCCTGCTATCCTCCCTCTCACTATTCCCAAGGATAGGTCCGTTGTGGACTCGCCAGCCCCGTGGTAAATTGTCATTAAAACAGTTCAACTTTCCCAAATACTGCTTTGGTAGAAAAGTTTCTTGCAAACATAAAATGTCACAATGTTGCAGCAAATTGTCCACTACTATACGTCGGCTCCTATCACCTTCGCTGTTACCCAGGCGCAGCCCGCGACAGTTATATGATCCAACTTGCATAAAGTTTGCTTACAGTTTAGCTGAGCATTGCATCCGTAGACCCATTTGGTACAATTGCACCAGAAACCGACCTAGCTGCGCCAGCACCTATTACTCCCACTTTACGAGGTTCATAATATCTCCTCACAAGCGAGCCTTCAGGCCAAAGTTCTGGGTTGTACATCTCTGCAACTTCATCGCACTCAGCACACACTTTAAATTAGCTATATCTATTGCCTGCAGTAACAATACGCTGACAATTAACATTGCGGCCAAGTTGTTCAGTAAGATATATACTCAATGTCACAGCATCTAGGTCTGGGGAGAATTTGGTGGCGAAAACACTTACCAATTTCGTACGCACCACTTTTATATCCTTTTGCACAGCAGTGCCAACAATAGGCTTTGGCATCCTCCGTTCAGGTTTTCCAGCACGCTGTTTTAATAAGACAGACTGGCCCAAGGGATTATTCCTCCGACCTCGGCCATGTTTCACGACTTGACTCCATCTTGACGAGTTCGGTGCTGTTTTTCCAGGACTCACACAGGTAGTCACGGTTATTGCTGCAGCAACAGGTTCAACACAGGTGGGTTCACCTGCAACGGAGGTGCCGGTTGCGCTAGCAACATGTGCTGCGCCATTCACCGGGCCATCGTGCGGAGCACTTCCACCGCCGATTGCAGGGCCATCCGATACAGCCAGTCCTCCGCCACCACCCGGCTTCAATCGGCCCTCCACGGCAGCAACTCTGTTGTCCATTGTTACAGCCATAGTACGCAGGTCCTCGCTTATTTCTGCCTGAACTTCTACTGTGTGTCTTAGTGCGCAAACCTCGCTGTGCAGACGCTCCATTCTGCTCAGCAGGTTAGACACATCCAGGTTGCTAAACGTCACAGGTGGCAGCTCGTTCAGGTAGTGAGAGACAAAACGGGGGATGTCTTCGCACTCATTTAGCACTTTTAAGCAACTTTTAATATTGTTTGCATCCTTCTGGTTGCCTTTGAATGCCACACACCTTTGTTTTGTCTCCGGACAGAGTTCAAACAACGCCTTTTTGGAAGTCTCGATCCATTCCGAGTGAAATGTAAGTAAGTAAGTAAGTAAGTTTTATTTATAGAGCACATTTACACACAGCATACATTGACCAAAGTGCTGTACAATAAGATAAAAAATTATAAAAATAATAATGATAATTAAAAATAACAATAATAATAAAAAGTGAATAAAATACAACAACACAACAATACATAGAGGTCATAATAATACAAAGGGGGGAACATTCATTCAGGGCATACCACACAGACATGAACAGGAGGTAGGCTAAAAGGTCAAGGGGCGAGGAAGGCCAGGGAGTAGAGGTGGGTTTTTAGCCTAGATTTGAAGGCAGAAATGGAGGGGGCGGATCTAATATCCAGGGGGAGCTGGTTCCACAGACGTGGAGCAGCAATGGCAAAGGCTCTATCACCTCTCTGCTTGAGCCGTGAGTGTGGCACATACAGAAGCCCTTTGTTAGAGGATCTGAGGGACCTTTGGGCAGAGTGGGGCTGAACAAACTCAGTGATATAGGCCGGGGCCAGCCCATTGAGTGCCTTATAAACAAATAAAACAATTTTAAATTGGATCCTAAAAATAACTGGGAGCCAGTGCAAGGAGGCCAGAATGGGTGTGATGTGCTCGTGCCTCCTGGTGCCAGTTAAAACGCACCAGGTAGCATTTTGCACCAGCTGCAGACGTCTGAGTGAGGATTGGGGGAGGCCAAGGTAGAGGGAATTGCAATAATCCAGCCGTGATGTAATAAAGGCATGGATAACTATCTCGAGGTTGTTGTGGGATAGGAAGGATTTGAGGCGGGAGATCACTCTGAGCTGGTAAAAACTATTTTTGACTACAGTGCTGATCTGTTTGTCAAGACAGAGTTCAGAGTCGAGGATGACACCAAGGTTTCTGGCATGGGGTTTGACAAGAGGCGTGAGGTGACCTAAGTTTGACAATGCAGTGTGTCTTGCCTTGGAGGGACCAAAAATTATGACTTCAGTCTTGTCACCATTTAGCTGGAGGAAGTTGTTAGCCATCCAGTTTCTGATGTCTTCAAGACAGACCAGGAGAGATTGGATGGAGTCCCTAGATTTTAAGGGCAAGTACAGCTGCGAATCATCGGCATAGAGGTGAAAAGAGATCTTATGCTTTCTAATAATTTCACCCAGTGGGAGCATATACAGGCTGAAGAGCATGGGACCCAGGATGGACCCCTGGGGGACCCCATATGAGACAGGGGCGGATGATGACGAGAACTGACCAATAGAGACAGAGAAAGTCCTATGTTTAAGGTAAGAGCTGAACCAGAGTAGTGCAGTCTCCCTAATGCCCACCTGCTGGTCCAGGCGGGTGAGGAGGATGTTGTGATCTACAGTATCAAAAGCAGCACTGAGGTCAAGTAGTATTAAGATGGCATTATCACCAGAGTCCAGAGTGAGGAGGAGTTCATTGGTTACTTTGAGCAGGGCTGTTTCGGTGCTGTGAAGGGATCTAAAACCTGATTGAAGAGGTTCAAGTATGTTGTGGGTGGTCAGAAAGGGAGTCAACTGAGACAGAACAGCTTTTTCTAGGACTTTGGAGATAAAAGGAAGCTTAGAGATGGGACGGTAATTATTCAGGCATTTAGCATCAAGGTTGTGTTTCTTTAACAGGGGTTGGACAACCGCATGTTTAAAACATGAGGGGACAGTGCCAGATGTAAGGCATGAATTTAGAATTATTTGAATTGAAGGGCCAACTGCATGAAAAAAATCCTTAATGATAGAGGAGGGAATGGCATCATGGGGGAATGCAGTGGGTTTCATGTGCAATACTAATTCCCGCAGTTCAGAGAGAGAAATGGGCTGAAATTGGTTAAAAATAACTGGTGTACCAAAGTAATCAGGTGGAGTGGGTGATGGGGAGGGGGTAAACAGTGATCTGATGTTCTCTATTTTGTTAATGAAAAACTTAAGGAATTCCTCACAGGTAGCAGTAGATACATCAGCAGCTGGGGAGTTAACAGGGTTGATAACAGAGTTAATAGTGCTAAATAAAATGTTTGGTCTGTTTGAGTGTTTACTGATCAAATCAGAGAGGTGCTTTGCCCTGGCTTTTTTTTGCTGCAGCCTGGAAAGCAGCTAAAGCAGTTTTAAAAAAAAAAAAAAAAAATTCAAAGGAGACAGTAAGGTGATCCTTTTTCCATTTTCTTTCGGCTTTACGACAGGCCTGCCTGAGAGAGCGGGTGGCCTCATCCAACCTATATCGAGATTTTAGTTTGGGGCGGATGTATGTGAGAGGAGCTACAGAGTCAAGTATGGAGGAGCAGGAAGAGTGGAAAAGGCTGACTAATTAATCTGGGCTGGAAGAGGATGATGCTGCTGTTGCAATGGTAGAAGCAACAGTTTGACTGAGAAAGCTATCAGAAAACTGGGCTGCAGTAAGAGAGTTTATATGGCGAGAGTAATGGCCTTGAGCTCTAGTAGCTGGCAGATGATTGGAGAGGGTAACATCAAACATAATAGGTCTGTGATCAGAGAAAGTGGCATCCTCAATTACAATATTATCAACAGAAAAACCATATGATAAAATAAGGTCAAGTGTATGTCCCAGTAAATGTGTAGCTTTGTTTATATGTTGAGTGAGACCAAAGGCATCTATTAAACCACAGAATTCGTTGACCATGGGTCTGTCTGGACAGCAGACATGGATATTAAAGTCACCAAGTATGAGCAGACGATCGTACAATGACACAAAATGGGACAGAAAGTCAGAGAATTCTGTTATAAAGTCTTTGTCAGGCTTAGGGGGTCTATAGATCAGAACACAAGCCAGTGGGGACGTGGCAGATTCTACAATTATGCATTGCAGTTCGAAAGTGGAAAAACTGCCTACAGAGAGTGTCCGTACTTTAAAATCATTCTTGAAAACGAGAGCTACTCCGCCTCCTCTTCCAACGCACCTTGGCGTGCTAATAAACGAGCAGTTGGTGGGGCAAAGTTCGCTGAAAACAGAAGACTGACCAACTCCAGCGCCTATCCAAGTCTCGGTTAAAAATAGGAAGTCCAGATTGTGACGAGAGAAAAAGTCATTTAAAACGAAAGTTTTGTTCGACACAGACCTGCTGTTGACCAGGGCGGCTTTTGCTGTGGAGTGAATCACAGTCTGGGGGTGACAGCAGTATTCCAGAGGGCGGATGTTCAGGGGATTCACCCCACCGCTACGGATCCCCAATCTCGGACGAGCAGAGCTGACAGGTGTTTGGGGTCGGTGCGGGGTGATGGATAGGCCTACATGGCAGGGGAACCTCGGATCCCACGAACAACGAGCCAGGGAGAGATCATTCCGGCCTGTGAAGTGTTGATGGAGGACTTTCTTGCGGGGTGCAGAGTTGCCTACAGGAGAGGATCGTCCAGGAGAGCCGCGCCGAGACTGGATAGTCGGTATGGCATCCTCCGTTGCTCGATTGTAGATCTTGAAGGAGCGACGAGACCCTCTGTGTATGTAGCGCTTCCTCCGACGGATCCCCGTAACCTGGCAAAGCTGGAGTACGTCTTCATCGATGGAACTGATGGCATAGGAGGCAATAATGTGTTTGAGGCAACAAGAACTAGTTCATCCTGTGTCATCGTTTTAATTTTAACCGCTAGGAAGTTTAAGAATTCATCCTCCACAATTACTTGGCCATCATCAGTAAATTGTAGGCTTTAATCGAGGCCGGTGATTGAAACCAGGAGCTACTGCGCCACGAGACGCACCATCCGCCATCTTAGTCTAATCTAATCTTTAATCTTTGTCTATATACTAGAACTTCAAATACTATTATCGAGTAGACTATACAGGATGTTTGGCTAGGCTTGGTAGTGATGTGTCTGGAAGAGGAGTGCAACCACGTGGTTGCATAACGCCTCTCCAGCAGCACATGAACAGGAAAATCCATTCAATTCCACAGGTGTAGCAGCACTCAGCACAATATAGACATGGAGAACAAACCTCAGGGAATATATATACATATATATATATATATATATATATATATACACACCTTGCTTTACACAAGGTAAATTGTGAGACAACACAGTTTAACACATTAACATCAGTGGATTAAAGAGCCCATGCCATTAAAATCACATTTTTCCTATTGTTTGTTAAATAACATAGGTCTGAATAAGTTTGTGAGCTGTGGTAAGTTTGAAATCTATGCAGTTTGTCTGCTGAATGCAATAGGCAATGAAAGGAAAAAGGCAGAAGAAATGAGCCGATCTGGATAAGGTGACACTGTGACGTAGCGTTGTCAAATTATTATTCATGGCCCTGCCCACTTGGTTGGTTCGTAACCACCCACAAGAATTCTGAAGGAGTCGTGATTGAGCTAGTGCTAAATGCTAATACGTGTACGGTAGTTGCTTAGTTCGTAGTAACAGGCTAGTTACAGAATTTTGAATGCAATGGCAGAACGACATCGAACTACATGAACTGCGACATGCTGCCTGTCGCCGGTTGCCGCGAGGCACCACGGCAGCGGGCAGCTGGGCGGTGGTGCCTCGCGCCGGCAGCAGGCAGCAGGCAGCGCATGGTTCTGTCTACTACAGATTGATGTGGAAGTGGAAGAACCAGAGACGTCGGAGAACCCGACGAAGTCCTTTGTGATTCATTATATCGTCTGGACGTGCACACAGCTTTTGGCCGTGATAATATGTATTATTTGATATAGATATCTATGTATTATATGATATTATTTAGATATAGAGCTCCAGGACTGTAACGCAAGTGTTGTACACTTCCTTGTTATTTGGATTACCGTTCTGCTGTTGGTGTGATGGCGCATAACACGTCGGACTCTCGTCTATGGTATTTCTACAACTAGACTCGTAGTGGGGGTTATCTCAGCCATGGTTGAGAATGAATTGGGGGAAAGGAACTTTGGCTTTGACTCCCTGAAGTCATGAACCACGACATGGAGGAGAAAGGGATTGTTGACCGGGGTCGCCTCCCGCCGGAGACGACCGGCGGCAGCTTTTATCACGGCCAAAAGCTGTGTGCGCGTCCAGACGATATAGTGAATCACAAAGGACTTCGTCGGGTTCTCCGACGTCTCTGGTTCTTCCACTTCCACATCAATCTGAAGTAGACGCGGTCATTTGAGATTCATAATAACCTATCGTCTGGAGGCTCACACAGCTTTTGGCCGTGATAATATATATTATATATTATATGATATAGATATCTATGTATGGGTTTCTAAGAGCCATTGCGATACATCCACCGTAAACAGAGCGCATGGTACCGTGGCTACAAGCTGCTCAGGGCCAGGTGATAATAGCCTATATATATTATATATGATATAGATATCTATGTATAATATGAGTTCTACGAGCCATTGCGATACATCCACCGTAAACAGAGAGCATGGTACTGTCAGTGGCTACAAGCTGCTCAGGGCCACACCCCCACCCCCCTCCTTGACCTGCCTTGACACGCCCACCGTATACAGAGCGCATGGTACTGTGGCTACAAGCTGCTCAGGGCCACACCCCCACCCCCCTCCTTGACCTGCCTTGACACGCCCACCGAAACAGCGCGTTTGGGGGAAGCTCAATGTGCGACTGTTTCGGAGTGACTGTTACTCTGCACCACGGCTGAATTTCGGGGACGTCTTTGAATACTGTGTTTGTGGCCCACTAATACCTATATTAAAGCATCCATAAAATAGAATGGCATGGGATCTTTAAGGAACAAAATATAAGAACAGAGAATCTGCAACAGCAGATATAAAACAAAACATTACAATCTGCAACAGCAGACATGAAACAGAAAATTATCATCTGCAACAGCAGATCTGGAGAAAGAGAGAGCATTTTGGAACAGCAACAAGAAACAATAAAAATAAAAACACACACAGACTGAACATGCACCTGAATCTGTGAAGGTCTGAAACCATGCTCTCGGCCAGGGGTATTCAACTAAAATTCAAATAGGTCCAGTTAGAGAAAATTTCCTCAAGCAAAGGTCCGGAACATCATGTCTAACTTGCGTTATCATTCAGTGTGATATATATTGAAGTAGCCTAGTAGTTGTATCAACGTCTGCATGTAATCAGCAACTGACTGTCAGATCAATAGAGGTAGAACAATTCAATAACATTTCGACAATGTTTATTGTCACTTTTATACAATTATACTCAATTATACTGAAGATATGTATTATAAAAGGAAGTTCAACTGAAGCTAATCTCTTCAAGGAAAAGAAGGGCTACATTTAAAATCAAAATGGTGAAAATAAATATAACAATCTTCAAATATAGATAAAATATATACTTTTCTTTTGAAAGATAAAATAAAGTATAGCAGCTGCTTGAGTTTCCCCTGTTTCTTTCTTTGTGAATGTTTTAACAGTTTCAACCAATTTCAAAAACATAACACAACACATCTTAAAGGGACACTATGTAAAAATTACTCCCATCTAGTGGTACAATTGTATATTGCATTCAAACTAATAGTGCTCGCTTGTCCAAAAACTACGGTGGGCGGTATGTGCCAAGAAGCTGTGACATGACACCTACTACCTCATCGAGTCATTCGAGTGATAATGATGAGGTTCGTTATTTTTAACAAACTTCAAACGGCATTGAATCATTGGTGTAAGATAGTGAATTATTTCAGTCATCATTCACGATAGTCATTATTTAAACAATGTTACGAAAACGTAACCCATTGTTCCGAAGGGCCGTTTGTCCGATAAGTCAAACAAGAGGCGCATTAGGCCGACGGTTTAATATGCCGAATAGGCCTACATATAAAGAGTTGTGTATCTCTTTCTCTCTCTGAGAGCAAAAATGATAAAAGAGAGAGAGAGAGGTATAATACTTTTTATTTGTAGGCCTATTCGGCATATTGAACCGTCGGCCTGATGCGCCTCCTTTTTGAAAAGTCGGACAAACGGCCCGTCGGAAGTAACTTTTAATGTTGCATTGTCGAGGCAATCAGTAGAGAAATAGAAAAATTCAATCTAAATCAGCAATAGCAGGCCTATAACTTTTTTTTAGTAGGCTAGAGTTTATATTACTCTACTACAACGCATGAACTATGTGCTTATTAGTAATGGTAGGGAGAGGAAGAGGGAGAGGGAGAGGGAGAGGACAGAGAGGCAGTGGATCGGTGGGAGCTAGGCGAGGAGGATGACGAGGAAGAGGAGAACGAGAGTCAAGAGAAGATCTTGATAGGATTGCCGTTTATTTGTTTATTCCTTTTGCCCTTTTTCCCTATTATGGATCCCCATTAGTTGTCTCAGAAGCAGCAGACTAGTCTTCCTGGGGTCCAATTAAAATCTGAACATACAAACAATTAATACGTAACGCTGGTAGGCCCTACATGTATTCTGTTACTCCCAAACACTAGCCGCGTTTACATGGCAGATCTATGCGGCATAGATCTGTTCCTTAAATGTGTTCCGAATGTACTGTATACATGGTAGTAACAAAAGTGTCCGTTATGTCTCTCGCGCACACCTGACACGTCTCTGGACCGGCGGCGACATAATGAGTGTCTTATCACTATCGGGGATTTTAAATGTGATTTTAATGAAAGCACAGCAGGAGAGAGCTTTTCTCTGCCTGCTCCTTAAATTAAGAAGGAGGAGGACAGCGCAGCAACGTCAATTTCTCATCAGATCTTTATATTTACCCTATGCTCCGCCGCAAACAAGAGGAATTTGGATGCGAGTCCGCAGCCAAGACTGGTGGGAGAAAGTGGTCTTACGGGAATTTAGTGACCAGGAATCCTCGAAGGTCCAATTGCGCACTACTGCAGCTGCCATCTCTCTAAGTTAAGAAGTATTTTAACGTTCAGCCTGCAAAAGTACTAGTAGTAGCCTACTCATTTACAGTTATCTCGGACGCGCGCGGACACCTCATTAATAAACACCCATGTCCCGTCGCTTAGCAACTGGACACGCTTACCGGACTACTTTTACGGAGTGATAACAAAGACGTGAATCAGGCAATAAATCCACTTTCCTTGATAGCGGTGAAGTTTGGTGTGCTTAAAAGTACCGACGGAGCTCAGTGAACTGCGGCTGCTCTAAGTTAAACCCCAATCTATGCGGAATAAGTGTATACATGGCGATTTAAAACGGACTACACCACCTATTCTGTTCGGCATAGAATCTATGCCGAACAGATAATTGTATTCCGAATGAGGCGTAAACATGACCATTTTCTATGCCGCATAGAAATCTATGCGGCATAGATGTGTCCATGTAAACGCGGCTAGTGTTCAAGTGTTCCACTGTTGTGCCGCCTATGTAATGAATTACACAACCAAGCAATGACAAAAGCTTGTACTTTAGACAGTGACATCGATTTACCTGCCGAGAAGAAAGCAGGCAACATCGGCATCCCTTTCAAAATCTTTCTCCTTCATCAGCTCTTTCCACCTTGGAAAAGCGACTCCGATGTTTAGCCTCCTTTTCTGTATTCGCTGGTCACGTTGCATTTTTAACGCTCTTTTCCGTTTTTTTGGCGACGATGATTCCTTCTCCTGTGGCGTGGCATAACTATGGTCTTTCAAAAAAATGCGGTGCATGTTCAAATTTGCCGGTAAAACTCGTCTCGCTAAACTAAGCTCTGTTCCACCGTCACGCTGGCTCAGAGTGAAAACGCGTTTGCAATTCCTGTACAACGTTGTGCTTTTTGTCCCTCTCGGCAGCTCATAGACCGGAAGAAAATGGAAGCCTCCATGAAGCTTACCCGTCCTATGTAACCATATTGATATTAATATTAATTATTCTTCGCTCAGGAGGATAAGTGAGATTTTTGGCAGAGATCATTTTACACCAATGAGGACTTATTTATTAATGAATATGTTGATTTGAGGTAATACATTACTCAAAATATTACACAGTGTCCCTTTAACAATTGAACAGTTTTAGCTTCTCTTTCTTTCCCTCTTTTATCCAACTCCCCCACTTTCTGTTGTTCAGTGAGAGAACTGAGCTCTAGCTTGTCCTGCCGGGAGTTTAAATACCTAATGGCCAGGTAGATGTCCTCTCCTTTTGTACTGGTCTCAAGGGGAGTTACACCTAACACATCTTCACAGAACTCTTTATTTTCTTGGTTGAAGAACCTTACATAAATTAACAGCTGAGCATTGTCCGACACATCAGTAGACTCATCTACAGCTAAGCATTCACACCTTATGAATGGCTTCATCCAGCTGGGCTAGCACATCCTGGGTTAAAATTTCACTTTTCTTTGTGGCTGATGATGCTGACATGGGTATTTGCTTTATTTGGTCACAAAGCTCTTCTTTCTGTTTCCCCTCAAGTAAGGTTTCAGCCAGTGGTGTAGTCTACGTGATACGCAGGTATACGCCGTATACCCACTAGGAACGCACCAGGATTTGCGTATACCCACTTAAAAATGTGCACGGATACGTATCAATCGTCTTGTGACAGATCTTTCACTTCTGTGTTTATTTTTCGGAAATATCGGTTGGGTATAACTGCAATAAAATACTTAAAGCAGGGGAAGTTATCTCCTACATTCACCATTCATAAAATTCCCGCTACGCGCTCTGCCCTGTCTCTGTTATGAAGCGCGAAGCTGCCCCTGCATCTCTGCACGTTAGTTGGCGGGCCGAGCCCCTCCTTCTCACGTGTGTGTGCGTACGTGTGTGTGTGCGTGTGTGTGTGTGTGTCCAGTCCTCCCATATTAATGTGTAAACCACATAATAAGTAGTCAACAGAAGACAATGTTTTAATCCCACTTTATATCTGCTTGTTACTTTTAGATGAGAACCCCTGGCCAGCCTTTCAGACTGGGTGTCAGGCTAGGGAATTTAAAAACAGGCATCCTTGGTTAAAATGGAGGGAAAAAAAGTTTTAGGTAAATGTCAGCCAACATACAGTTGGTATACACAATTGAAATTCATAATGTTAATCACTATGCAAATGAGAGTATAGCTAATTCATGGTCATTTTTAAGGTGCAGTAATTTCACAATTTTACACAATTCAATTACTGTATGGTACCCACATAGCAAAAGTACTCTGCGCCGGATCCGCCGCGGAGGTATTGCGGCTTCCGGAACGGGCCCGCAAAACGGACCCGTATCGGGGTCCACTTGCACGCCGCGTTGGATCCGCCACGGAGGTGGATCGCGGACCCGCCGTGGCTCCGCGCTGCCTCCGCTCCGCATCCACGACTAAAGGCGGCTGCATGCTTCAGCGTTGGTGTTACGTTGTTGCGCAAAATTTACTCAAAGCAATTCATGCTCCCTTTTAGGTTGCGCGTGTTGCCAAGCAATTTACAGCCAGAACAGTAGGTGGAGTAATATGTGGAGTAAAGCTTTTCGTTGAAGACGACCTCGAGAATGACGTCTTTGTCTGTGGGAGTCGTTGGTTTGTTTATGTGCCAGATCGTGTTCTCCCCATACACAGTGAATGATGGCAACAGACAGAGGAACAGGGGTGATGAAGTTGTTGATCATTGGGGTTGTATAAATGTGCATATCTCTCTACATTTTAAAACGACATAATGTGTTGGCAGCAAAGTTAACTCTAACTATGAAAACAGGAAATGTGATACTCCAGACAGGAAGTAGTAACCAGACCAGCAGAAGTCTAGAAAAATCGCCCGACGCACGCAAGACGTGAGAAGTCGCGCAAGGGGTGCGCAAGGGCGCGCAAGGGCCTCTTGCGCTTGCGCTTACGCTTACGTAACTGAGCATAAATCGGCCTTAAAACCTTACCTCCGTGACGGGTACATTCGGGACCCGTAAATTGATACATACATCCGTCGCGGACCCACAACGGACTCATAAAAATCGTGGCTCATCCGGCCCGGATCCGTTTGTCCTTGCAAATCCCTTCTGTTCTCGTGTAGGATAAAATAGGATAAACTAAACTATTTGATAAAACTAAAAACTATCGCTAGAACTAGGACTACTACAGCAATATATCCCTAAAGCTTAAATCTGCATTGCATATTTTCAACCTTACAATACAATAGGCCTAACAGAAAAGGTTCAATTCAAAACATCAGTTTACTGTACAAAAGTAATAACTTCTCAATGGAAAATGGACATTTATAGAAAGTTACCGGTTACAGCCTATTCTGTTTTTGCTAACCTGTTAAATGCATGTGGCTACATTCATTTTGTGGTCAGAAACTCATTTAGTGCTTTACCGGCCTATAGTGCATACATTTTATATATTAGGCTACATCTTCAATGAATTTCAATGAAATGTTGTGCAATGCACAGCTAAAATATCAGAAAATTAAAAACTGGTTAACAACAAGAATCAAACGTTCAATATATTTTTTTTTATTGATTATGTTCTCAACTGCTTCAATTAACACTACGGCTGTGAGGGACATGTCGGGGGACGGACACCTCCTCGTCTCTTTGTCGCCCGATCCATGGCCAGGTTAAACCACCTGATGGTGTGCTTGGTTACCTCCGCATCGGTGACAGACTTTGTGATAGAGTTTTTCCTCACAGCACCTCAGACCATCAGACAAATATGTTTATGGTATGTAGCATTCAAAGCAAAGTAGGCTAACACAATACAATAGGTAAGGAGATTAAATAATAATAATTAAAAAAATTACGAGGTGCATGGCTCATGCACCTAAAAAAAAAAAACCTGACTTGCAAAGTTATGAAGGTTGTGGGGATCAAAATAAGAGGTGGGTAAACTAAGAATTTGAGAATTTGGGTAAATTAAGAATTTGTGATCAGGGCAAGGTGTGCAATGATTAAAAGGACATCCAAAATGTTCAAACAATATCAGTTGTATTAAATGTTTCCTTGATCAGAGCACATATATTGTACATGGATAAATCGGGGTGGTTTTGTAATGTTTTGAATTTTGTAGGGTCCAACAGACATACTGTAGGCTACATTCTATTTGGAGAAGACTAAATCCAAAACACACCACTGCCGAACGGCGGGGTGTGTTTCTCTTGACATGACTACTGTGATTTCTCACAATTTAAACCATAAATGCGCTACTTGGCACAATTGCACTGTTTTGCCCAAGATTGTGCCAGAATTTGGCCTCGGCCCTTTATTATTTTTTTTGTGAAAGAATAGGTCAGGAAGCATTTTTTGGCCAGACAATCAATATTACTTTGAATTATATACTTACTGAAAAGCAAGCTCTTTGCCGACATCTGGCTGAAGGCCTTTTTGTTGTTCACACCTTTCCAGTTGATTTGGTGGGACACGTCGTTTGTGTATAGCCGGCCAAGAATGTTCCAAGTCACCCTCTTCAAATCCTGGCCTCCAATTGTGGCCAAAGAAGCAATCTAAAAGGCAAATATACATATATTTTTTAAATATCAGCAAGGTAAACAATTCTAAGCTTATGCATCCCGAAATGTAGAAAAACAAAAACGTCTATATTTGTACTTTTTGCTCTAAAGAAAAAAATCCTGTTGCCTTGAATTTTATTTTTTCTAAACATGTACTTGGCTCACACTCTCATGGACATGTGCCACCTTACACACAATGTCATACCAGGTAGACTGTCGCTCACTGACACAATCTGGGAAAAGGCGGTTCAATCAATATACCTAATAGCATTATAGCATGGACCATTCATATTAAGAAGACTCAGTACTCTCTGTCGAGCTGGGTAGTTAGAGGGTTCTTTTAGAAACACCTCAAATGCCTCCACTGCCTCCAGGTGTTCCAAGGGGAGATTAATACTGTCAGGCATCTCAACGTCTGGCCCCGGGGTGCTGTTCATCCTGCTGCAGAGGTAGTTGACCTTTGCCACGAGCAGGGGCGCTGCCTGGCGGGGAAAAGTGGTACTGATTCTAAGGGCCCAGCCCAACGCAGCACGGCCCACGGCCCGCGGATGGCAATTAATAATATAATATTAATATTCTTGCCTTTTTTTTTTTTTTTTTTTTAAATGTCTCATTACAAAGAAATGGTAATTGGAAATAAACTTATTAAACTCACAACTGTCGATTTCCATAATGTTTTCGTTAGTTATTTAACATATTGTCATTTGCCCTTCCCCCTGAGCTCTTGCGAAATGGTTCAGCCGCAACGCACGATGCGTTGAATCGAACAGCATGTGAAATGTGAGATGCTGGCACTGGCAGCAGGTGTACAGAGCGGCTGGGCAGGCTGAGGTCAGGTCTTAACCACATGATGGTGAGCTGGTGGTGACAGCTACAGAAATGAAGTCAGGTTGGCAAAAACTGAAGGAAAGACGGGAGAAAGAGGAGAGGGCCAAAAGAGGCAGGCAACTGGTCACTCAATTTTTCGCCGATAAAGAAGGTATGCTCACTCAATGACCTTGCGTTTTCAAACTCTATCAAATGGTAGGCTAACAAGCAGAATTCTTGGATTAGCCTCCAAGAGAGCATGCTAGTTAGCATAGTTTCCTATTTAAAAACTCCACCTTTATTGTCACAGCGAACAAACGGCAAATGTGGACGAACGACCGTGATAAACTAGTCTTTTAATGCAAAATATTTTTTTCAAAAGAACCTAACGGGGTGGTGTCTTAAATATGTGCATTTTCAACTTCAGGAGGAGGACAAGATCCGCCCACGGCCACCACGACTGGATCCCATTTCGGAGAAGGAGGTAAGCAACATTAGTTTGGTAGGATGTTAGTTGCTTTAGGATGAAAGTTTTGAATGAGGGTGCCTTCTAGGCTAGATCATATTTCAGTATTGCTAATAACGGTCAGTCGTTAGGTTCGAGAAAACATAGAATGTTTTTCTTTCTTTTACTGTAACTCTTGTTACTTGTAAGGCCAGTGAGTGTGAGTTAACGAAATGCATCCAAGCATGTATAGGCTAATTGAAACCTGCATTCTTCTAACCTTTTCCTGCATTAACCTATTTACTATCTTGCATGCATCATCCCTGATACAGAGGCAGGCCCCTCATCATGCCATGTTCCTCCAAACACCAATGTTGAAGTGCAGAAGGACAGGACAGGGACCAGCAGTGCAGAAGGTGACCATGTCAGAGGACCATGTCACTTTCATATTTATTCACAGGGTTATACTTTTAAAGCTATTAAGAATGAAGTTAATTTGAATGCATATAACTTGCATATTCATTATTGTAACTCATTGCCTGCATGCATCTAAATGTGCCATGCATTTAACTAAATCCCATCTTAAACCACATCCCTGATGCAGAGCCAGCCCCCACATCAGGCCTTGATGTTGCAGCGTCCAGTCCAGACACCAGTGCTGAAGTGCAGGAGGACAGGACGAGGACCAGCGGTTCAGATGGTGAGGAAATGGCACAGATTACAATGTCACTTTCATATTTATTCACAATAAGATGTTTCCCTTCTTTTAAGGGTGACACTTTTTAAACTATAAATCATGGAGTTAATTTGAATTACACCTAACTTGCATGCATAACTGTAACCTGCATACATTTAACATTACCAATCTGTTAGCTTACTGATACAGAGCCAAGCCCCTCATCAGACCATGATGAGGACAACAGGACCAGTACCAGCAGTGCAGATGACAGCGCAAGACAGAGTAAGGAAGAGCAGGAGGGGGCAGGGTTAATGGAAGTTTGCCAGTCTGAAAGCGAGGATCTACTGTCAAATGATCCAGGGTTGTGGCCAGCAAAGCTCATGGACAGTGACAGAACTGGTATTGTCAGGAAATTAGCTACTACAGAGTCAAAGCCATTTCCAAAAGACTCTGAAGGGAAAGCTTTTCCAGAGTACCTGAGGTACACAAAGGCAGCAAATGGCAGGGAAAAGACAAAAAGGGATTGGCTAATTTACAGTGAAAGTTGTTCTGCACACTGTTCTGCATTCCTTGTGTCCTTTTTGCCTCTGAGGTAAAAAAGCCCTCTCAAAGCGCACTGGGTGGATGTGGATACAAAATGTGTGATGTGAAATGGCGTCGCATGTATAACAAATTACCAAGCCATGAGAACAATAGGGCACACAGAGATTGTTATCTAAAATGGAAAAATCTACAGTGCTCTATTAATGCTGCAAAAGGTGTAGACCACCACAAACAGAGCCAGATGCTGTCAGAAATCGAGAAAAATTTAGCTCTTTTGACACGCCTCTTAGATGTAACACTGCACTTGGCATCCAGGAATTTGCCTTTTCGGGGCAAAACACAAACATTAGGGGATGTCCACAATGGTAATTACTTGGGGACATTGGAATTGATGTCCCATTATGACCCCCTTTTAAAGGACCACCTCGACAAAGTCAGGAACAATACCAAGGGGAGCAGACTTGCTCATTATTCGTCTTCGGACTCTCAAAATGAGTTAATTCAGCTTTGTGCAAAAAGGGTCTTGAAATCTATTCTGAAAGAAAGGGAGGATGCCATTTACTACAGTATTATTTGTGATGCCACACCTGACATTTCTCATGCAGAGCAAAATGTTCTGCTAATTAGATATGTCCACTACAATGAGAATGAAAATGAATGGCAGATAACCGAAAGGTTTACCGAATTTAAACAATTTCACAAAAAAACTGGGAGTGAAATAGCTGGAATGATAGAGAATATGCTTAAGGAACTAGGCATAGATATCAGTGATTGCAGGGGACAAGGCTATGACAATGGCGCAAATATGTCTGGGAAAGTTAAAGGTGTACAAGCCCAAATTCTCAAGACCAACAATCTGGCCACGTTTTCACCTTGTGCTTCCCATACTTTGAATCTCATTGGGGTACATGCTGCAGGATCAAGCGAAGAAGTGTCAACTTTTTTTGGCTTCATCAACTGTCTTTACAGATTTGTAAGTGCCAGTCCACACAGATGGGCCATATATAAGCAAGCTACTGGCTGCTCTGTCCACAGCTTGTCTGACACTCGCTGGAGTGCGAGAATTGATGCAGTGAAGCCCATTGCCAAACACTTACCAAGTGTCATTGAGGCCCTTGGTAAAATACTTAGTACATGCAGCCTAACCAATGATGCCAGGGCAGAAGCTGTAGGTCTGCAAAAGTATTTCATGACATTTGATGCCATTGTGCTCCTCACGATTTGGGTGAAAGTTTTGCATGCAATTGACCAAAGAAATGTAATACTGCAGTCAGGGAAAATTTCTCTGGAGGTGGAGGCAGCCAATACAAAGTCCCTCAAAGTTGAAATGCAGAATCTCAGAAATGAGTGGGATTCCCTCCTTCCTGAGGCAACACTCATTGCCACTGAACTGGGGATACCTCCCCATTTCAAAAAGGAAGTTAGCCGTGAGAGAAAACGAAAGAGGTTTTTTGATGAGGCACGCACAGAAGAAAACGTTCAGGGCAATCCGGCAGACACATTCCGAAACACTGTCTTCTACCGTGCCATGGATCACATAATTAGTGACTTGGACACGAGATTCCAAAGCACAGCAAATATTGTTGAGGAATTTGCTGCCATCATTAAAGTTGGAAAGTTGAGGGAGAGTGATGTTGCTGCTGTGTGCCGGCCACTAATACACAAATACAACAAGGACCTCACACCTCAGTTTGAGAGTGAAATCAGGCATCTAAACTATGTATTTTCTGCCACTTTCCCATCTGATTGCTCTGGTATTGATCTGCTCAATGCAATTTATAAAATGCAGCTGCATAGCATTTTTGGAGAGGTTTGCACAGCTATAAGGATTTTTTGCACTCTGCCCGTTACAGTTGCAGGTGGGGAAAGGGCATTCAGTAAACTTAAACTGATCAAGAGCTACCTCAGGTCGACCATGGTGCAAGAGAGGTTGAATAGCCTTGCAATACTTTCAATTGAAAGTGAGTTGGTTCGCTCACTAGATTTCAAAGATTAGATTTGTGACTTTGCAACCAAGAAGGCTCGGCGTCTAGACTTTGCAATTTAAGTCTTTACTGCTCTATAAGAACAGTTTACATAACGATTTCTTCATATTGTTTGAAACTGTGCAGTAGTGTATATTTTTATTGATGTCTACAATGTGGATCCATTGATATTGTATGCAATTGCACTGTAAATTCTGTTCTTTGTTTACATTTTGATTGTTACTTGGAGCTATTTTTTGCACTTTAGACTTCAGCAATTAAACTTTTTATTCATGAACAGTGTAAATTGAGATTTTTTTTCATATTGTTTGAAGCTGAAGTGTAAATATTTGTGTTGATGTAAAGCAATTGTAATGTTAATTCAGTTCCTATAAGAGTATCTTTTTAATGTATCTTTTTTATGTACTATTTATGGATATTTGGAATTTTACTTGCATAATAAATTTGTGTTTAAAGTAAGCAGAAACTGTGTTTTTTTTTGCAGTGCATCATGTATTCTGAAAAGACTATTGCAGTTATACAAGGTATGAAATTGTGAGTACTCTTATGGTTTCTTGGGGCTCTGGCTGTGAAGCATCCATAGGCTTATGCTGCCATGTACTGGTTTAACATTGTAATGTACTCTCAATTACAAAGCAAGGTCACTAACTACATGAATGGGCAACCAATAATCAAACTGACAATTGTAGTACAGCTGCTTGCAGACAATTTTAGCATGACAAATTTCTGTCTTTGTGAATCTGTACACACAGCTTTATTTTCAACACAAAATTCCATTGGATTTCCATAGGTATTTGTGTTGTGTGGAAAACAGTGTGTTTGGATTTGCTGAAAAGTTGATGTGTTGAAACCAAACTGGGTCAAGTCCAATTTTAGCATGAGAGAAGGACATTGTTGTAAAATTGTGTTTAAGCAGCTATTGGACAATATGTATAAGACTGCTGCCTAAAAGACAGTAGGCTATAAATACTTAATTTATTACTTGAATTACATGATGTCACTAACTGAATTAAATACGTTTAATAAGTAAGTTCATACCCTTATTTAAAGTCACACAAACCCATACTCCATGAAGGGGCAACGAAAAGTCTAACTGAAGTGCTATTGTGACGCTGGGCCATGTTTACCAAAACAGTCGATAGATGTTGGGGGGGGGGGGGGGGGGGGGGTTTGTCATTCAATTCAATTCAATTTTATTTGTATAGCCCTTAATCACCATTACAGTCTCAAAGGGCTTAACAGGCCAAATATTTGTGACACCCCCCTTTACCCATGCCCCCACACGGGCAAGAAAAAACTCCCTTGAATCAGCAAGGAAGAAATCTTGAGAAGAAACGCAGTGTAGGGGGTCCCTTCTTCCAGGGATGGTCAGGAGTGCAATGGGTGCCACAATTGGCATACAGGTAGATACATGTACATCATATTAAAATGGTGATGGGGTTCTGGCCGGTTATCCATGAGGAGAGTCCAGGCATCCAGTCCAGCACCCGCAGCACGCTACAACTGACAGAATAGTGAATTAGAACGGAAAAGTACATAGTGGGAATGTATAATGTAATAAGAAAAGCACAAGCAAACAGAGTAGTCTTCACTCTCGCATCAGTTATTTTCACACTCCAAATGCAAGATTGTAGAGGTGCGTTTTGAGCTTCCCTTTGTATAGCTCCACAGAGTCAGCTTCCCTGATCGCTGATGGCAGCCTATTCCATAAAAAAGGGGCTCGATAGGCAAACGCTCTCTGTCCAGCCGATTTCTTTTTAACCTTCGGCAGTGAAAGAAGGCCAGCTCCTGAAGACTGGAGAGACCGAGAAGGACTATAAGGAATGATCAGGCTATCTATTGCATTGTGCTAAACATAACATCAGGCATAGGCCTACCTGACTGAAAATTTGCGTAGGCAAAGTAGCCATCAGCTGCTCAGGGTGTCATGGTCATACTATGTTTGATTTCGAGTAAAAAAAAAAAAGACGTCAAACGTCAAAAAAAGGTCTATGGTATAGTAGCCTACAGTCTAAAAAAGGCTACACGGTCATATTGGTATGACGGTTGCTACGATTTTTAAGGCTGCCCCAACAAACTTGACTTGGAGCGTATTTAATATTACTGTGAATTAGATACTTACTGAAAAGCAAGGTCTTTGTTGCCATCCTACTAAAAGGCTTTTTGTTACCAGAGCAGGGAATGGTATCGGCCATTCTTCCCCCTCGCCATGTTGGTCTGTAGGCCAGGCTTGAAGAAGGCTCCATGTTGAGGGCTGGTGCGGGGGGTGGAGGGAGTTGAGGAGGGACTGCCGTTCCTGGCCCATAGTGAGGTGGGCGGTGTGCGTGAGTCATCCGTTAACCATAACTGATAATACCAATGGGGCCTTTCTATTCATTAATATTTCAGTTTTCAATATATCAGTCCCTACCTTGAGTAACTCTCTGCATGTTAAATGCGGGTGCAGGGAGTTGAAAGGATATAGGGTGATGCAGTCCTGCCCTATGCTGAGATGCTAAGGGAGATACATTGGTATTCAATGTTTGATCTGTTAACCATGGTAGGCTGCGAGCTACAGGGCCAAACAATGGTAAACAAAAAATCTCTGGTCATGCTGAATATTAATTTGTATGTTTCATTTTGGTATGCACTACCTATTTCAACCCCATGAATGGATTGATAATGTGTTTCAATACAATTTGATAGTGATAAATGATTAATTTAATATTACATGCTGGATGCTAAGACTTTTCACAATATTGCATGAATGCAGAAGTTTTTAGCTGACAAAATATTTGGCTGAGATTTTGAAAGTTGCAATTTCAATAGAGTATGCAGAAAATCTGAGATGAATGACCATTGCTGTGTTACGACGATAGATGGGGCCACTGTATTGAAAATTATTATCAGTATTTACCTAGACAGTTTTCTCCAGGTTGAGGAGCAGTGAATCTACTGCCTGGCACTCTGCGAGATGGTGGAGCTGGAGGAATGGATACACGGTGAGGGGAATATCTTTAGTACTACGAATGTTAACCATATCTCTAATATATTTGTTATTAAAATGTTAAGAGATTATTCCTTACTCTGCCAGGGCAATTGGCTTGGGCTTCGAACTGGTAGTGCTTCGAACTGAGACACTACGTCACCATCTTCCACTTCTTCGCTCTGGTCAGAGTCTCCGAAACGATGTCTGTTAAGTAACCGTATCATTAGGGTTATTGCAATCTCAAAATTGCCAAATATACATATAGGTCAAGCATCTGTGGTCTATTTTTGAATGCTACGGGAAATAACCTTTCTATTACTGTAGAAACATGACAAAAACAAGACAGAACACACTTACACTGGCTTCCTGTTCCTTTTATCTGGCAGCTCAACCTCATGCTCAAGCTCTGCCTCAGATTGCAGATCTGAGGTGTTGCAGCCATTCTGATCCTGCTTCAAGATTCTCATGGCATCTTTGTAGTTGTCTAGAATTTAAATTATGTTAAAATGAACATGAGTTTCAAATTAGCTGTAGAGCTGCACAGAATATTATTATTGATGATGATGATGATGATGATGATGTCTCAGGTCTCTCTCTTACCAGAGAGACCTGGCCAAGAATAGTATAAATGAAACAATGCAAGGCAAAGACAATTTCATGTGCATCTTTTCAGAACATATACAGAATAGTTATTCCAAGCAGAAGGAGAAGCAACCATGAAATTATATTTAAACAAAAAATTTATGAATTGGCATACCACAAGTTCGGACGACATTGAAGTCGTATCTTGGCCAGTTTGGCTCTGGTTTATCCTCATTAAGAGCTGCCCTTTTCACCCTTTCAGTGCTTTTATAGCTGGGCCAGTACGCCATCCCATCATCGTACCATTCATTTGGGACAACAGCAATGTCCCCGTTTATTTGGAATTTAATGAGATGAAAAGGCATCCGTAATGCGGAAAGAAAGAAAAGGGGTATTTATTCATCGTCAAAGAAATAAAAAAATAAAGCATGCACAAGTGTACAGCGTTTACAAATAAGCAAGTAAAGTTAACCTTAATGGTGCCCCAAGGTGGGAAGAAGGTAGGTAAAAGTACAGGTCATAATAATAGTCAGGCAGAACTTCAGTTCAACCGTAAAGTAGGGTACTATTGCAATTCTTTGGCAGTGTGATTGGGTGTTTCATAATCTCACAAATCATTGCATAATGCTAAAATAGTATACTATAGTGGACTATGTACAGTCCATGGTATCGAGAAACGTGGGACATGTATCAATGCTTGTTAAATTCAGCATAAAAATGTCAGCATTGAAAACATGAAATTATGGGTGTAGTGTATACATGGAATAATATCAACCTTTGTGAAATACTTACAGCAAATTTTCATTCAGAGTAATGGAAGTCAGTCAGAAGTCAGTAGTCAACTATATTATTAAAGTTTTTAACTTGAACTGATTGATTGAACTGATTCATAGTCAGTGGTCAACTATATAATTAGAGTTTTTAACTTGAACTGATTGTTTAAACTGATAAATTGATCGAACAGATTTTTTTTTTTTTTGAGGTTTTGTTTCATTTAGTGGAGGAGAGGTATGGCCACAAAACCATCCCTGTACGGAAAGGCTACACATTTCTGTGACAGTGCTGACACCTCAACCGACTTCAGCTCATCAGATGCATCATTTACAACAAATATGTTCATTCTGTCAGAGTTGAAGGGGTAGGTATAGAATGGAGACTGCCGGGAAAATTCAGTGCAAATAGCATACACACCATTATCATTTTGGATAATGTTTTTGATAAGGCAGACTTTATCCCCCACCAGAAACATGTTGTCCCCTGTTGATAGTTTTATTGTCCACCTTTCACATCGCATTTCCCCATATTGCACATGATCTCCCATGCCAACAACAATTGGGCCCACAAAATGCTCCCTTTTCAGGATAATGTCCGCATCAGCATCCAATTTGGTAGCTGTAACCACTGAAAGGCACCTAATGAGCTGAACTAGAGGGAACTCAGGTTTTCTTATGAGTTTTTTTATTTTCCCGAGGTGGTTCTCGTATGGGAACGCTGAAAAAGAGTCAAGACAGCCATGCCTCTTCACCTCGTCTGCCAGGTGGACCAGACAGTGGACATTGTACACAATCTGGTCTGTCCCATAAAGCTCACCAAAATGGTTTACAAAAGATTTTAGCATTTGTCCAGCATAGTCAGCAAGGTTGAGATGTTCAGGGCTCACCAAAATGGATATAGCAGTTGACAGGAGCATGAAATTGTGGTACATGTTCCGGTCCAGGAATCCTGCCAGCACCACAGGGCAAGTGTACAGTAAGAACTGTCGGAATTCAGTTGCCTTCCAAAGGTCCAACTCCCTAAGCGACCGTGGTCTCCTTGCAAACTCAATTGGCACATAGGGCCTCATGGACTGGAGTTTGCCTGACATCCTGTCCACTATTAATGCCGGCAGTCTTACTGTTAACGGACCCCGGAGCCAGGTCTGGAGCAGTTTCCTTACAATTCCCAAACACACTAGATGCATATAATCTAAGGGAAACTGTGTTACCATGCCAATCTTGACGTTCTTAAATGGATGTGGCCCCTCATGGTGGTGTAATTCATCAACCTTCGGGTTGAATGAGATGTCAGTTCTAAGGCGGTACTATGGTCCAAGGAACGTCATACGCCGGTTCTGGTATTTCCCTGGGTGTAGGCACTTATCGCACCAATGGTAAGCATTATGGGCCTTTGTTTGTTTCACAAAGGCCCGTGCAGGGGTATCACAGACTACCGTGTGAAGCTGAATCTTCAGGTTCTTATCTCCAAAACAAAACCCAGCCTCTAGCTCCTGTAGTTCTCAAAAATCAAAATCAAATAGGAACTCTGTGGCCGAACTAGGTTTTTTTGGTCCACAGTATGCCCCAATGACCACAGGTTCCTTCATGGGGACGCTAACCAGTAAGCCAAGGATGGGCCACAGCTGTACAGTGGAACTTTTAAATAAAGGTAGACCATCTATATTAATCTGCAGCCCCAATGTAATGCCCTCTGCCAGTGTTTTGGCATATTTGCTCAGGGTGGACTTAAAGGAGGAAAGGATGCCAAAGTGATGGTAGTTCCCCCCAGCCTTCTCCTGAATAGCATAATGCATTTTTGTCTTGAGAAGGGTCCTACCATCCTTTGGCAGATTGGGATGGGTTATATGGAGTATACTCAACAGTGCAGTCAGGGCAACCATGGAAATACCAAAACTCACTGCCCAGTTGGCAATGTTATCGGAAAGTGATGTTAGGTCATCATCATTTTCAGAATCTGAACCTGATGAACCATCCCCATCACACCCATCCGAATACACATTATCAAAATCTGCCTCCAATTCCATGTGCTCTTCAGTAAAAACTTGCACCTCTGGCATTGCATTTGCAGCTGAAGAGGGTTGGGCAGTGTTCTCAGAAAGAACTCTGTCATCTGCCCCTATTCCTGTCATGTCAGTCATGTCTGTCCTAATTTGATGAAGCCTTTTTTGAACGTCTGCACATGTCCTTCGTCTTAAGGTTGATAAAGAGACGGGCACAGTCTTTCTATTCATTTTTGTTCTAAGACATTTCAGAAAAAAAGAAAACACAGTAAAATGTATTATTGATCATTGTTTCTACTGTTGTATTTAAATAAACACATTGTTGAATGGTGGTGTTGTCTGTTTCATTGCTACAAACTAGACAAGAACATAGAAATAGAGATTTGATTCATGATGTATTAGTCAAGCTTAAGTATATGATTTATCCGATATCAGGCGATATACGTTTTGGGTGGGTTTTTGGTTGATTGAAAGGTTTTCAGTCTATAGTTCAGCTGGAAATTGCCAACAGAACAGCACAACTATTCTATATTTTATTTCAAATGTGTTCAAACTTGATTACATTAGCTATTTGTTGCCATTTTCTGCAGGAAATGCATTGTGTCGTAGTAGTAGTAGTATCATTATTTGTTCTATGGCCAAGCGCTCCAACTGCTAGAAAATATGTAAGCAACATTACATTTTAACAAACCAAAAAGTATCTTACTTGATGAAGCAAACCCAGCAAAGGCAATTGTAGGGGACGGGCAACAGTCAAATCCAGATGCTGCAGAACACACAAATTAGAAGATGGGGACCAAGTAACATACAGTAGCATAAGAAATCAGAAACGGCCGCAAATACCCATTAGTTGTATGAACCGAATCCCTTCACTTGATTTAAGCCATTTAACCGCATTTTCTGCAGGAAATGCTCCAACTGCTAGAAAATGTGTAAGCAACATTACATTTCAAGAAACCAGAAAGTATCTTACTTGATGAAGCGAACCCAGCAGAGGCAATTGTAGGGGATGGGCAAATACCCATTAGTTGTATGAACCGAATCCCTTCACTTGATTTAAGCCATTTAACCACATTTTCTGCAGGAAATGCTCCAACTGCTAGAAAATGTGTCAGCAACATTACATTTTAAGAAACCAGAAAGTATCTTAAAATCAGAAACGGGCGCAAATACCCATTAGTTGTCTGAACCGACTTAAACAGTGATTAAAATGGGAAATTTTCATTATAAAGAGGATGGCAGATAACCACTACACATGAAACCAAACCCTAACCCTAACTGTTAAGTAGGCCTATATTACTGAATATAAGTGCAGGTGCAAAGCCATGTTAAATAGCCTACACATAGACGTCATTGAGCGTGCGCTGTTAATGTCATGTGATCATGCGCAGAATAAACGGTCCGAGTAGTTCCCCGACCAAAGAGATGATGACAGGTGTCACGTTAAAATTGTACCGGGTACTTAATCAGTTTTCCGTTGCCAGGCAACGGACAACAGATTACGTAAGGGGTTGTCCGTTGCCAGGCAGGTTCCAATCGCGCTCATGTTGCCGAAGACGAAATAATATAATACAGATAACGGATCGCTTGATAACACTTGTTTTTACTTTATATTTGTATTGCATTTAATTGTTTAATCGAATTTAGCTAGTAAACTGAGTGTTTAATGTGTATCATAATCTAGCTATCTTGTGTTAATTGAATTTCCTTAATTGAATTTAGAGAATAGATAGATAGATAGATAGATAGATAGATAGATAGATAGATAGATAGATAGATAGATGGATGAGCAGGCATTTACTAACTGGTAAATGTTTTTTATGATTATTATTCATGTTATCCACATAACATTTAGCTATTACTGTGTAGGGAAATAGATCAATGCAATACAATACAAATATAAAGTTAGGAACGCTAATAAATGTAATTTGTAAAATAAGTGTTATCTGTCTTGTCGCGCTCAATGAACGAGCTCGCGAATGTTCAAGAACCTTCCCACGTATGGCGACACATTAGTGCCATAAAGCACTCATGTGATAAAACATGCATTCGGGCGTATTATATTATATCACACGCGTAGATATTAATTGCGAGCGTGCAAATTATCTCTGCGCACGCGCGCACTCAGAGCGCTGCTCCCCGAGCGAGGAAAACAGCTCCTCGAGAGCATTACCTCGTTGCAAGAGAGAGCGGGAAATAACTTTGGTCGCACAAAGCAGCCTTAGCCTCTCGCAAATGATGTTTTGTGCGACCGAAGTTATTTCCCGCTCTCGCTTGCAACTAGGTAATGCTCTCGAGGAACTGTTTTCCTCGCTCGGGAGCAGTGCTCTGAGTGCGCGCGCAAGCAGAGATAATTTGCATGCTTGCAATTAATATCTACGAGTGTGATATGATATAATACGCCCGAATGCATGTTTTATCACATGAGTGCTTTATGGCACTAATGTGTCGGCATACCCAAGTCATTCGACGCGCGAATGTTCAAGAACCTTCCCACGTCATTCGACGCACGAATGTTCAAGAACCTTCCCATGTCATTCGACGCGAACGGGCGACGCGATCGTCTGTTGCCAGGCAGGTTTGGAATGGATTACTATGGATGACGTCGGCCGGTACAATCTATTACTGTTCACCACCAACATTTTTGATCACCAGCCGCCACTGCTGCTGCAGAAATGTCTACCGTAACACTAACCCTACTTGGTCAATGAAAGAGCTAAGCTACTCAAAAGCTATTTTATTCAGAAAAAAACTGTTTGTTGGTCATTTTTCGAATGCTTACATCATAAGTATAATTGACCGCTGTCAAGGACCGGGGATTTATTGCCGTCTTTCGTAGCACTCCGCAAGTAGGCCTACGGTAGCTTATCAACCCCAGAGTACTGGTACTGGTAACAGATAAATTGTAAAAAGACACATGGTGTGAAGTTATTTTTTTAGTTTTGGCAAGTAGCCATGTAATAAGCGGCATAATGTATAGAACGTCGCCGGTCATTGTCGAAAATAAGCCCCTTTGTTTGTTCACCGGCTCCCGGATGAGTCAAAAGCAGCGAAAGAATTTCCCCCAAAAAGGGACAATGAAGGATGACTTAACTTAACTACCATAACATTCTGCCGAAATTGCTATTCCATTTTAAATCAAATAGGCTACAGCAGAGCTGCAAACTTGTCGCTTTTCGGCGACAATCGCCGTTTTCTTCGTCAATTTGGTCATTCACGTGAATCGTGTAGAACCGGAGAGTTTTGTTTTTTGGGGGGGGGGGGGGGGGGGGGGTCCAGAATTGCGAACAATTATTGGATCATTCTTATAATTGACATTTCTCTGGGCCAATCGGAATCTCAGCACTTGCTTCAGAATCTTTCTTATAATTGACATTTCTCTGTGCCAATCGGAATTTTGAAGCATACAGCGCCAACTGAGCTCGCCATTGGATGAGGCGGTCGCCTGGCTACCGCGCATCCGCATGCATGCGGCCATACAACGCAAGAGAGCTTGCGAAACACTCGTCTAGAGGGGTGTTCCACGAACGGAGGTTTAACAAACACTGAGTCAACGCTGAACTCTAGGTTAATTTACCCATTGCCGACTAACCCAGAGTTTTCGGTTCCACAGCAGCGGTTATGCATGTTCAACCAACTCGGGGTTGGTTAACACAGGGTTGTGCGCGTCACCGCCAAACCTAAAAAGACGTGATGTATAGATCATGGAAACCCTGATCGAAATGGCGAAACGGGCCGCTTATTTCAATGAAATGGAATTTCAGGTTCTCCTGGGGAGCTATGACGAGGAGAAGGACATTATCACAAGAAAAGGGAACGCTAAAGCCTCTGCAACCCGGAGAACCAAAGCCTGGCAGCGGATCGCTGACCGCGTAAATGCGTTAGTTACACGTCAAAAGCATGATCGTTAATATTTGAGCCATGAATATATAAATATCCCAGTTAAGCATTCTTAAAGATTCTACCACATAACCCCTTTCTTCTAAAAAAATATGTACTCCGATGGCTTCCAAGCGGTCAGCGGATCAAGTATAAAAATGAAGTATAAAAAACATACAAACTGGTAAGCTTTGCCCACCATCGTATTGGTATAAATTGAAATAAGCATTTTTTTAAGCCAAATCCTTCCTGCGGTAGTTTTTTTGTAATAAAGAGTTTATTTTTTGTTTCATGCTATAATAATATGACTATACAACAGATGAATTAGTACTTAAACCTGTGATAAAGTATGCAATGTCAGAGTTTTGAAGTTTAGAGGTAAAAAATATGTAAGTGTCAGTAGTCGCTGTCGGGACGATTGAAACACTTGTTTCAAACGTCCCGCACATCACCATGCGTAATTACGCGCACATTGCACGATGGATACCTGTATAAATCACATAATTAATAAATGTTTTGCAATGAATAAATACTGCTTTGAATTAATAACATATTTTGAATGAACAAAACGTGTTTATCACATGCATCAACAGATTACTGAGAAAAATCAGAAGGAGAACCACCTCCCGTGGGCTGGTTCCTGCATGGGACAACATCATGTCACGTTGTCACGCTACCTCAAGGGGAGGACAGAGGAGGGCAGTGAAGCCATTTATTTTGGGCTCACCCCTAATGAGGTCAGTGTTGTGAAAAGGGCTACATACATTTTTGGACAGGCACACATGTATGCTATGCACATAGTTTAATTAATAAATATGAACAAATAACATAAACATAAACACACAAATGTACATCAACTTTTTACGACCCCGTGCATTTCAGCTGCCCATTCCCTGCATCCTGGTCGAGGAAGGACTGGATCACCTCCTTCATGGAGCGCAGTAGCAGCCTCCCCCTTCGGCGTCCAGAGGCCACTAGCCAACAACGGTTGTCCAGCTTCAATCAAAACAATGTCAACTTGTTCTACCAAAATTGAAAGACGGTGCTGGACCGGCACCAGTTCCAGGCCAAGGATATTTGGAACATTAATGAAACCGGTATTTAATATTAACTATATTAATATAAAACACAACTATATACACATAACTATATTTATAAAAATAAACTATGCTCACAACTATATAATATGAAAAAAACGATATACACATAACTAGATATCTAAATAGAAACGATGCCAACAACTATATACATATAAAAACAACTATATATACATAACTATGTATGTGTTGTTACGTATTTTAAGAATCTAAGCTACCCACTGTTACGTATTTTAAGAATCTAAGCTACCCACACATAGACCCAATGATGCAGGACCAAACATATTAGCCGTAAATACCATACATAGCCACAAGGGGAGCAAGACCTTATTGAAGGCTGTAATAAATACTTTAGCCACAGAAGGCAGCATCACAGACCAGGCGAGAAACCCGAGGGTTATCTCACATCGGCTCCCCCCCACTACTTCCGGACTGCGCTGGTCAGATCATAACAGCCTACAGATCCACATTGTCTTCAGAAACTCTCGGCAGCCCATACGGATAGGGTTAATAGCTTTGGTCAGCTAGAATACATCTCCAATCTCTCTTTGCTTCAGAGTATCAGTTTACCATACCGAAAATACTTTATATAAATAAAGTCTCTTTAAAGCTATTCCTTTGGATTCGAATACTTTCCCTGAAGAATTACGCAATAGTGTATATAGTTACTATGCTCACACAACTATTTACAGGGGTCACCACTGTCGTCGCCCAGATGGGGCAGAAGCAGGTCAGGTCAGTGACCTCAGCGGAGAGGGGGACCCTGCCTGGTCACAGTTGCCCTGGCAGGCAATGCGCAGGGCGACCTTGTTCCGCAATTCTTTATCTTCCCCCGTAAGCGGTTCGAAGACCACTTCCTGAGGGGTGGACCCGTTGGCTGTGCTGGCACCGCCAACCCAACTGGCTGGATGAAGGAGCCAGACTTCCTCCTGTACCTGGCCCACTTCACCAGTCACACCCGTGTCCAAGGAGTCGAAGCTGCTCCGCCTGCTGGACAATCACCCGTTCCACCTGTCAATTGCAGCAATTGATTACTGCAGAGCCAATGGCATAGTGCTGCTGTCATTCCCCTCCCCACTGCACCCGCAGGTTGCAGCCAATGGACATTAGTGTCTTCGGCCCCCTAAAGGAGTACGTAAACAGTGCGGTGGACAGGTTGATGAGGAGCCACCAAGGGATCACAACTTGCTGGAGTCACCCCTGGTGCCACCTCAGCTGCTCCTCCCACCATCACCTGGCCCGCTGATGGAGTCACCCCCAATCCAGTGTGATTTTTGCTATAAGTGGTCGCATGAGGCTTGCACCGACGGGAGTACACACTACCTGTGTCACCTGTGTGACAAAGAATAAAAATATTTAGCCTACTATACTGTCCATGTGTCTTCACTAGTTTGCAGTGGAAATACTGTAAATGTAGGCCTACAGCACAATTCACTTAACATTATAGACTGAGTAACTAACTAACTATTAGGCCTGGGTTAGGCTATGAGTGGGAGCTGGGCTATTAAATATTTCGCTGGGTAGGCCTACTTTTCGTCCATGATTGTAACGCATCCAAAATAACAACGGCTACATTAAATTATGACAATAATAATTGAATTTAGTGGACATGTACACTTAAAAACTGCTGGGTATAAGCAATAGGCTAGCCTTCTACACCCTTGCTCTTGGTCATGACACATGGCATTTATCAGATAAAATAAGTTTAGCCACTTACCTGTCCACAGAGACTCCGGATGCTTCTGTGCGCCGGGCTGTGCGTGTCGAAAAGAAATTAACCCTGTGCGGCGCTTGGATAAATTTCCGCTGTAACAGGTCTCATGATATCCTGTTGACCTGGTAGTTTTTGTTTAAAATAAATAAAAGGATGTTCAACTGTGTATCCTTAAACATGACTTAGGACAGGGAAATAAGTAAATTTAATGCAAATTTAGTCGTCCAAAAGAAGAAAGGTGAGTTTTAATCGAAATGTGCATCTTGACAATTACGCACGGGCCAAAAATATAATTTGACCTATTTATATTATGCGGAATTATGTGAAATTTTAGCAATGAAGAGTACACTAGTATGTTGTCTAGTATGTTGCATAAAAACAAGAGTAAGGGCAATAGATTATTTTTAAAATATGCTGTTTCGTCCCGCATGTGTGTTTCAAACGTCCCGACTAGGCGGGGCGTTTGAAACAAATGTCAACTTACGTTCAATGTTAAAAAACAGCTCGATCATCCAATATATGTATTAAATTTCACTTGTAACCAAGAGAACACACCTGTGAGTTGTTGATCACATGTTAAAATTATTTGTATAGGGTGAACATGGGTAAAGTGGGACAATTTTTGAAATTCCAATTTCTCAACTGATTTAACAAAAACCCAGATATCATTTATAACATAGTATATTTGTAGAAAGCTGGGGTTGTCCTTTGCATAATCAAATAATTTTAATTTAACCACTCTTATTGCAGATAGAATTAAACTCATGCAAAGGTCAACTGACCATCCCCCACATTTTCGGGGGGTACATTGGTAAAGCGGGACACACCTATTGTCAAAGTGGGACAATTTATTTTGGAGGCACAACTCATTTTACATGGAGTTAAGCATGGAAAACATGTAGGCTATTTATTTGCATCATTGTATTTATTTGATCTCATGAACTGCATTAAATTGCATTTACATGTTAAAATGATTTTGTCCGAAATAATTTGCTAAATTCACTCACATAAAATAAAATAAACTACATGGAAAGCATAAAGCAGTTTGGGAAAAAATTCCAGGTCCAAGCACTCAGTAGGATGCAAAAAATGATTCATTTATTATTAAGGGCTAAACCATTAAAAAACACCAACGTGTGTCGGCTCACCAGCCTTCATCAGGGAAAGCATGTATCTATTTGGTCTCATGAACTGCATTACATGAACTGTTTATTAAATTAAATTGCATTGACATGTTAAAAAGATTCTGTCCCAAATTATTTGTTAAATTCACTCAAACACTAATGCATTTCAACTTATTAGTTTTGAAAATACTGAAATTGAACTCATTAGATTCATTTTACAATTGTCTGTGCCCCAGCTAATGGGGATCGTATTAAACTAAACTAAACTAAACTCACAGCTCCCCCCGTAACATACAGCCTCTACAAGTAAAGCTTGTGTCATCGAAGACCCCATCAATTTCAGCACATGTTTGATGAAACCATCCATCACACAAGTCACATTTCACCCATTCCTCTTCTTTCTTTGGGTCTTCTGCTGCTCCATACCTGAGCTTGCATGAGCGGCAGACATCAGCCCCCTCGCTACTGGAGCCAGGCTGGACTCTTTCTTTCTTAATGGCCGTCTTTCCTTTCTTCCCCCCACTCTTGCTTTTCTTTGGTTTTTTCTTTTCGATGTATTCAAAGTGTGCATTGCTTGTCAAGACGTATGAGGGTGGTTTTGCGCGTTTCTTAGTCGGCCCTCTTTTTCTCATTGGGATCTTAATCAGGTTAGAAAAGGTCACACCCTCATCTTCTTGTTCACAGCCAGCCAGGGGTAAGGCCACCTCTATCACAGGTGGTATAAATGGTTCGTCACATGTTGGGCCTATTGGGGTAGCCTCCTCTCCTACCACCACTTCCCCACCTATCCACTCTGATATTTCAGGCTCAGGTTCAGGCTCAGTTTCAGGCTCAGGTTGTTCAGGTTGCAGGGGTCTTTCTGAGGTCACAGCGGGTTCAAAGATCCGCTCTCCTAGGGACTTTATGTCAACAGGAAACATACCTGTGCCCCTGAAGCCAGCTTGTGCTGTTTTCACAGATGCAGCCTTTTTCCAGGCCTTGCTAAACAGAGTGAAGAACATCGTCTTAGTCAGTTTTCCTCCACCTGTCTGGACAATGAAGTCCCATCCCTCATTGGTCCAGTGGCTTTTGAGGGATTTGAAGAGTGACTTGTCAGCTGGCTGAAGGTGGTGGGTTGCATGGGCAGGGTAACGCATGACATGTATATTTGTGGCCTTCATCAGCTTGAGAAAGTCCGGGTTGTACACATGACTGCTGTGTCCATCCAACAGCAGCACATGTGGCCTTGGGTCATTTTTGTCCAGCATAGAAACAAACTGTTTCCCCCAATCCACCAGTAACTCACTGTTGATCCAACCAGAATCTGATACCCTGAGAATGGTGTCTCTGGGCTTGTTCAAAAGCCATTCAGGTTTAAGTCTTTTGGCCTTAAAGATGACGAGCGTTCGCCCATACTCTCCTGCGGCATTGAAGGAGGCCAAGACTGTGGTGGTCTCCCCCCTTTCCCCGGATGTTATTTGAAAACACGGCTGGCCTCTTTCTCCAACAGCATTTGAAGTGAGGAAGTGGTCTTGGAGGCCGGTCTCATCAAGATTCCAGATGTGGCTGGGAAGATCCTTGATGCTCAAGGAGGTGAGAAGGTTGTCATAGATCTCAAACCATTTCCCCACAGTCACTCTGTTCACACAACCTGCCCTATTAGCCGAAAGACCCTCTGGCTTTCTCAGCCCAATGGTCTTGCTATGCCGGCGCAGGAAACTGTCCATCCAGTACTGCCCGGCTTGCTGTGTGGCATCAGAAAAACCTGCAATGCCATTGCCCTGAGCAAACTTGTACACCAGCCTCTGAATGTCATTTCTTCTGAAAGGAAATCCACGGCTAGCAAGAAGTTTGATGTGCCCTAGCAGCTCTTCCTCACTCTCTGTGGACAAAATCCGCTTCCTGCCACTGACATGTTCATGTCCTTTAACCTTATCCTTAATGCGACGCTGTAATGTGCTCTTAGGAACACACCATGCACGGGCAATCACACGTAACTTCGGCTTGAAGCCATTTGCCTCTCTCTCCTTGTATTCCTCTATCGCTCCCTTCATACGCTCCTCACACCACTTATTTAGGACTCTTCTTCTGCTTTTCTCCCTTTCCCTTTCCTCTCACTCTCTGCTTTTCTGGTCCCTGAAATACATGTTCAGTTCATTAACTATAGGAAATAAACTAATATACCACTGAAATACACCATCAACCCCACATTTTCTTTATTATTCCATCTGATGGTAAGATATTGTGGAGGGCTAACGTGGCTAACTAGCATTCAATTTAATAAAGTTGATAATAAAGTATATAGCCTTTTGAGATGAAAATTACATTAACAGTGTTTCATTTATACAATATTTGGACAAAAGTTCAGTTAAATAATAGTTAAATGAGCATAATAGTACTTTATTTGCTGTCCCACTTTAACAATAATGCTTGTCCCACTTTACCAAGTACACTACTGGTAAAGTGGGACAGCAGGATATTTGCCCCTAACTAAAATATTTAATCAAATAAATTCATTATTTTTTAACTTTGACACTTAAAGTAGTCACATTACATATGAAAACAACTTTACATGCCTAACATTTAAATCTAAGATTATATTGGCCTTAACACAATTGACCTCTAATCCCCATGTCATTTGTCTTACCATTGTTTTTCGCGCTTCTGCCCGTGAATGTAGTCTGACCACGCCCCCATGCATGACATCACACCCACACTGCCAATGATGTTTCACTCTCTACATCCCAGAGTGTATTAAACCAATGGGTTCTCACTCCCAAGGCACAACCACGCAAAGATATTCACAAAAAGGCTTAGCTGTCCCACTTTACCCATGTTCACCCTACGTAACGTCATCTTTGAAAAAGACGTTTAACTGAAAAGTGTTTCAATCGACCCGGCTCTCCCCTACTGCTAGTCCTAATATCAAACAATATATCTACAACAATATAGACAATCAAATAACGTAAATGATGATTAAAAAAACAGAAAGGCCAATTTTTACTGGGAATGTCTAAATCTATCAAGAAACAATTACATAAATACAATAATAAATCATACTTACGTAACGCAACCGTGTTCCAGCCAAGAAAATCTCAACTGATATGATCGTCTGATTCGTCTCGGCTCTTAAAGGCTTTCAAATGTGTTGCCGCGTCCGAAAATCAATAATAAATCATACTTACGCAACCGTGTTCCAGCAAAGAAAATCTCAACTGATATGATCGCCTCAGCTCTTGGTGATAGGCTTTCAAACGTTAAGGCGCGTCCGCGTTCGCGGATTAGACACGGGTCCGACACGGGTCCGCTCAGGATGCGCAATATATCCATAAATAATCAAATAAATAAATCAAATAATAGCTTACGCAACCGTGTTCCAGCTAAGAAAATCTCAATTTATATGATCTCTCAGCTCTTGGTGTACTTTCAGCAGTAAAAGGCGCGTTGGATATGCGGATCCGCCTAGGAGTCTTGCGCGTCGGATCTGACACGGGTCCTCTGGGTGGCGCGAAAACGGATGTGACAGTAACGCGGGTTGGGTGACTCCTATGCGGATCCGCCTAGGAGTCTCCTGCTGTGTGGGATATTAGCCTACATAAGGGAGAACAATTCTGTCTCGTATGTAATCCTGTTCTGTGGGAAACTCTAATAGTTTTATATAGGCTTTGTGCCTTGGCTCTTTTTATTATTTGTAGGGTAATTATTAGGTGAGTTCTGCATGCAGCACTCAACTATTGTTCTTCTTAGGTTTTATTCTTTTTTTCTACATTTCTTTATTATTCTCTAAAAACTTTGGGACCTATCTCCTTCCTCAATTTTTCACCTAGAGACTCCATTCAATTTTTTAAATATTCAGAATAGCTTGGAATCGCGCGCATGTTCAGATTTTTTTAATATTTTATACTTTCAAAGATATTCTTTTAAAATATAATATTTTTTTAACATGGGAGTCAATGGGAGGACGGTAGAGCCGTCCTCCCATTGGTACTTCAACTGTAGAAGTAGCGTAACTAAATACATTTTCAACCGTTTATCTTCGTTCAAACCATTTAACAAATCTACACACTTGTATCTTCCATCATACCTAAACGGAATTTCGATATCATTTAAACTTTCTTCAGAATCAGTTTCAGTTTCATACCCCTTCGTTTTCAGCTGTTTTCATTGAAGACATCTGCCGATTCTGATACACCTACTTCTTATGAGAACGTAACTCAATCCTTTTTCATCCGTTTACCATCGTTCAAACCATTAAACAAATCTACACACATGTAACTTCAATACTATCGAAACGGAATTTCGATAAAAACCGGCATCTTTTTCAGTTGCTTATAATAATTTAAGTATCCATAGCAACGCCGGTAAACAAACCCCGCGAAGCACAATCCCTACAGAGCTCCCCGTGCAGAGCTTTTGGCCGTGATATACAATTATATCATTATCACACACGCGCACGCAGTGCAGGGCAATATATTTGACGTTTCAGATACAGCACAGCGGTGCTGAATGCTTTGCGCTTTTCATTCATCGGTCACTTTATTTGTTTCCAACCATTTACATTTTCTTAAATGGTGTGCATGTTTACATTGTTTACTCCATTTAGACTTTTGAACTTTTGTTCAAATCCCTTCACTTGATTTAAGCATCACCATTGAATTTGTTAATTGTTGTAATTTCTTAGGATGTAAACATGGACTTCAAGTTATAACATCAATACCAATAGACGTGAGGTTGACGTTTCGATTTGACCGAATAGCATTATGCTGCTATCCATTTGGATGGTACGCTGGTACGAACGACCAGCTTCAGCGAGAACGTGACGTATTTCCCTTGCTCCAGCCTTCCAGTTTGCCATTTATGTCCGACGAGTTTGAGAAGAATGGTTCTATGTCGTATAGGCTGCCTTTTAAGGCTATCGCTATTGGGTTTTCCCTAGGCGTGAGCCGTAGCACTGAAAAATGTGTAATCCCCGCCCACTGAAATTAGCATACTGTTTGCTTTTACTTCTATCTTCTTCCACGAGATTCTGGAACTGTTTCAGGAAAATCACAGCCATAATTTCCTGTTCTAGGAAAGTGTCCAGCGTGGTCGACAAAACTGCTCCCTTTTTGGCGTCGATATATCGTCGACATATTGTAACTAGATTCTATGAGTATAGGCGCAGCCTTAAGGCTATCGCTATTGGGTTATCCCTAGGCGTGAGCCGTAGCACTGAAAAATTTGTAATCCCCGCCTACCAACTGCGTGGGCCTCTGTTACGCGGCTCAAACGTAACAAAGAAACGGGGCAGGAGACAGCGCGAAAAGTCAATGTTTCTTCATTTAATTGCCTCAAAAGCAATGAATCAAACAGATATGAACAATCATGGTGCAAAGCACAAATCAAATCTCCCGCTCCCGCTCCGCGTCTCTCCAGGCCAGGCCCCCTTTTATCCCATTCACGGGGACACAACCCGTACGCGGGCACACCCCCATCCTGGAACATGCGGTTCCAGGCCTATGAGAGCAAAGGCAGACAAAACACGTAGCACACATACCACGACAACCGAAAGGCCAATGTGGCCGTAACACCCCCCCCCCTTAAGAAGGAGCTTGCAGAGTATCAAAAGACACCACAATTACAAAACAACTACATTTCCGAAACTATCTCCAACTAAAACCCCTTTTCCTGGTAGGTGTTCTCCACTTTGTCCAAAACTTCGTCATCCGGGCTCTGGCTAGCGTCCACATGCAGCTTGAACGGCCTGTCCAACTGCGGCGCGGCCAAAACAGGAGAAGATGTTAGGAGAGCCATTACTGTCGCAAAAGCAGACTGGCATACCGGAGTCCAGTCGAACTTCACCGAGGACTTCAAAAGATCGGTCAACGGCGCAACAACAGATGAGAAACTCTTGAATAAGACAAATTAACTCTGCACGCTTGTCCCCAGACAGGTGCTGCAGCAACTGGGGAAGCTGCTTCAAGGTCTTGAGGGGAAAAACGGTCTGTCTAGTTACTGGACCAGATGAAATGAGACGGAGAGGTAATAAAGTCTGTCGGCACGAGGACCTTGGATTTATTAAGTAAAGTGGCAACGGTTATACAGAGTCATAAAGCGTGAGAGATCGAATATGTCTGAGTCCCTAATCAGCGCTGATGGTTCGTCCAGAGCTTCGCCTCCGTGGAAGGTCTGCTTCAGAAGAAGGTGAAGAGTCCCTGTGTGATACAGTCTTATGCTGTATCCTCCTCTTGATGAGGTGTGTGCGTTTGAGATGTGTGTGGTTCTGTGTGTTTTTGCTTGACCTTGGCTCTCAGGCCCTGGTATGTGCATGTGTATCTTCTTGTGTTCCTCCTAACGGGGGAGTGCCCCCTGAAGTGTCTCCTGTGTGATAAATTAAAACGGGGGAGTGCCCCCCCGAAGTGTCTCCTGTGTGATAATTTAATGTGGCTCTCAGGCCCTGGTATGTGCAGGTGTATATCTTGTGTTCCTCCTAACGGGGGAGAGCTCTCAAAATGTCTCCTGTGTGATAAATTAATGTGGCTCTCCCGTTCTTGAGGATGACTGGTGCATTGTCTGAGTGTCCACCATCTGCCTGGGTGGAAGAAATGGGGCCTTCGGCTCCGGCCTTGACCTGACTATATTATCATGTTTGTGTTATGTGTTCGTTGGGTTTGAGCAAGAGTTGACTATATTGTAATGTGCCTGCCATGTGATGTGCTCATCAGGCTAGGGTAGGAGTTTGCTATATTTGTAATGTACATGTGATGTACTCAGCAGGTTATTTTTCCCAACAGTCTCTGAATTATCTAAGCGGGCACGCAAGACGCCATCGTCAGGAGCACTGATCTCATCCTGTTCCTGTGCTTCCACCGAAGGATTTACAGGAGAAGTAGGCGCTAGAACACCCTCACTCAGAGCCACAGCACTAACGGCACCTCCTGCAGGCACGGACGTTCATGATACGGCTTAAGCAAGTTGGCATGACATAGCTGCGAGCTCTTTCTCCTGTCAGGAGTAGCCAGCAGATAATTAAGATCCGACACCTTTTTGGTCACTGTATACGGACCAGCAAACGTTGCCTGAAATGGTGAGGACAGGACCAGGAAAAGAGCGAGGACTTTATCCCCCACTTCAAACACACGGCGCTTAGCTTTCTGATCGTAGCGCTGCTTCATCTTAGCCTGAGTGGCTGTCAGATTTTCCAGAGCTAGACGAACTGCCTCGTACAGACGTCTTTTAAATCCATTAGCATAATCACTTAAGGTAAGTGGTGGCTCCTGGAGGCCTGCACCATCCTTAAGCACAGCCAAAGAACCAAGCACTGAATGGCCAAAGACAAGCTCATTAGGGCTAAACCCTGTGCTCTCCTGTACTACCTCCCTAGAGGCCAGCAGCCACCAAGGAAGGCCTTCTTCCCAGCCCCGGCCCAACTCCATACAGTAAGCACGAAGCAGAGACTTTAACGTCTGGTGGAAACGCTCAAGGGCTCCCTGGCTCTGAGGGTGATAAGCCGAGGAAGTGTGATGCTTGATAAAAAGCTGACGCATGACCTGAGAAAAAACACGAGACATAAAATTAGAACCTTGGTCAGTCTGAACGACTTTCGGAATACCAAAAATTTAGAAAAACTGTGAAAGAGCCTTCACAATGGACCTGGTGGTAATCGCATGCAATGGGTAGGCAGCAGGGTAACGAGTAGCCTGACACATGATGGTCAACAAATATTTACACCCAGTTTTCGACGAAGGCAAAGGCCCAACACAGTCCAACTGCAAGTACTCAAACGGAGCAGCCTCCACTGGTATTGGCTGCAAAGGCGCAGGCTGAACAACCTGGTTTGGCTTACCAGTCATCTGACAGATGTGGCAAGTCTTTATGTATGCAGCCACGTCTTTCTTCAATTTCGGCCAAAAAAAAAAGACGCATAATGCGGTCATACGTCTTTCTAACACCAGAGTGCCCCAACATGTCATGGGCAGTCTTCATGACCGCGCGTCTAGCGGTTCCAGGCACCACAACCTGTAACCACGGCTCACCCATCGAAGTGTCAGTGGACGGCGTCCATTTTCTCACAAGCAGACCATTCTTTACACAGTAGCCATGAGCCATGCTCTCAAAAGTGTCAGCTGGGACAGCACGTTCAAACAATGAACAGAGAGACTGATCCGCAAGCTGTTCTTAAACTAGGTCTCCATACGAGAGATTCAATGGAAAATCTGGTAAGGCAAACCTAGTCTTCTCTGCAGGTACCTTGAACTGCTCCGAATCAGCAGTCTCCACTCTCAGCTGAGGAGAAGAAGATACTACAGACACAGGATTACTCCGCCAAACAGCTCCTCCTGCGTAATTATTCCCAAGAATCACGTGGACATCATCTACCAGGAGGGCAGGGCGAATTCCCAACTCAAGCTCCCCCTCAACCAACTCAGAAAACAACATGACTCTATGTAAGGGAACTTCAAAAGTAGTGAGGTCAATTCCCCGAACTAAAAGAGATCTTCCAGAACTTGAAGTGGGAGAAAATGGCAAAACAGACTCCAGAATGAACGACTGACGCTCCTGTGTCACGGAGAATTTCAACTGGAATTAAATCATCACCGTCTTTTAAAGAAACAAAACCACTGGAAACGAATGGTCTGAAGGAAATACTGCCAACATGTTCGGCTTCACCTCAAAAAAACGCTCTTTTGATCTAACTTTTAGCACTGGACATGTCCACTTTGAATGACCAGTTGCATGACAGTACCGGCAACCCTGATCTGTGTCAGATCTACTCGAGCGATCTACTCCAGAAGCCTGATGTGATTGTGCACCAACGTTCACACTCCTATTGGTAGAAAAATCAACCTTGTGGACGTTAGATGAGCGCATATGAGCTTTGTGAGTCAACTCGTACTCATCTTCCAACACTGCAGCGACAGTATCACTAGTTGCCTGGTTCTCCGCAACGTACGTTGCAACACACTCTGGCAATGTGCTCTTGAATTGCTCGAGGACAATTAAATCTATCAACTCCTCATACGTTTTAACCTTACAAGCAACACACCATCGCTGACATTGCAGACGCAACTCCCTTGCAACGTTTGTCTGGTCCGAACGTCTCCGCATATTCCTAAAGCGTTGACGATACGCCTCCGGAATGAATTCATATGCACGCAACACCGAAGCTTTCACCAGGTCGTAATCACGGGCCTCTTCCACCGTTAACGCAGAGAAAGCCCGCTGTGCCTTTCCTGTGAGACGGCTCTGGAGCAGAAGCGCACGGTGTGAACCAGGCCAGTCCTGTGTATCAGCCACACGCTCAAACAGAAGAAAAAATGTATCGACGTCTTTCTCATTAAAGCGAGGAAGCAAGTGTAGATTAGTTGCTATATCGAGCTTATGACCTGCTGCACCAGGTGACGTTATTTTCCCCTGCCGAATGAGATCCAAACGCTGAGCTTCAAGCTCCAGCTTTTGGTGTTCCAACGACCTCCGTGCGCGTTCATTCTCCTCAGTGAAGCGGAGCCTTTCGAACTGCAACTGATGCAGAATTTTACTGTTGTCCAGCTGCATCTGAAGCAACTCTTTCTGCTGCTCAAAAGACAGCATTGCCGCAGGTTTAGGAGACGGCGGACCTTCCTCTTCGTCTGCAACCGAAGGGTTTCCAAGGTCCTCAACTGAAACATCGAGAGGCTCTTCCTCATCCTCTTCGTCAGACTCAGGTCTAAAGTCGGGTGCGTTAATCAGACCCTTCGCGCACAACGCCAACTTCACCGAAAGTTTGACGTAACTTTTAAGTCGAGTGGAAGGAAGTTCGATGCTATAATGGGCAGCCAACTGTATTAACTGATCCTTAGTTAACGCATTGAAGACAGCCCTGGAGGGTTCCTCAACAAACTTTGCAACAAGTGACGTCATCCTTTCAGTGATTAACGCGACACACCTGCTGATCAATGAAATCAGCCAAATCTCCACGCCACCAAACAATGAAAACTAAACAGGGAAGCCCAGCGATAACATAAGCAAAAGACCATTCCAATTTTAACCAAATTGTAACTAAACGCGGATCTTCAAACAGGCCCGTGGTGGGATGAATTAAGCACCAAGCCCGGAGGTATCGCAAAACAACGAGAAAACTGGGGATTCCAACAATGCCTCGGAGTGCCCCCGAGACAAATGCTCTAGCCACAGGATCTGTTAAAAAATAATAAACCACACGTCCAACAAAATACGCAAGCCCGAAAGGAATAGTTAATGGCCCCGCAAATAGATCGCTGAACTTACCCTCTCTCATTGTCCGACATTCCTGTGCAGACCAACGTAGCACGCAGCCTAATGCAATGCAGGTGCAGGTAACACACACCTGTTTCACGGCAGAATTACGAGTTTGGAACGAGCCCCCATTTGTTACGCGGCTCAAACGTAACAAAGAAACGGGGCAGTAGACAGCGCGAAAAGTCAATGTTTCTTCATTTAATTGCCTCAAAAGCAATGAATCAAACAGATATGAACAATCATGGTGCAAAGCACAAATCAAATCTCCCGCTCCGCGTCTCTCCAGGCCAGGCTCCCTTTTATCCCGTTCACGGGGACACACCCCGTACGCGGGCACACCCCCATCCTGGAACATGCGGGTCCAGGCCTATGAGAGCAAAGGCAGACAAAACACGTAGCACACATACCACGACAACCGAAAGGCCAATGTGGCCGTAACAGCCTCAATCACAAGCTTTTCTTCAGCTATTTAAAGGACAATGAGGCCGACACTTAAAAAGGCTGTGCCTATACTCATTTAATCTAGAGTTACAATACGTAACTATCGCTCTACGTCGTATAGGCATCGCCTTTTTAGGCTATCGCTATTGGGTTAAAAGGGCGAAGCACGATATAGTCTATGCCTCATTGGTCCCGATCAGTACCAGAAACACAGCTACATACACGCTAGTATCATGCGTCAGACGTAGCATAACATACGTCATGCGTCTAGCGGCACGTCATCAACGAGCAGCTCTAATGTGTCTGAAGACACAAGAGCTCTCAGCATGAATATTTGACTCCACCTCACATTGTTTAATATGCGAGGGGAATAGTCACACAATCACACTCACTCTGACAAAGCACCTAGAACTGAGTGTGTCATAGAGAGGCGCGACATGTCGCTTAGGTAAAACCTAATAAAAGAGCATGGGGAAGCCCAGGAGGCTGCTGTGCAGATATCCTCCATAGGCATCCCTCTTTGCAGAGCGACAGAGGACGTCCTCTGGTCGAGTGAGCTCTGATAGTCTCAGGCGGCTCTGCCCCCGCTGACACATAAGCCTGTGTGATAGCATCACACAGCCAATGTGACAGCTGTTGTATCGTCAGGGGGAGGCCCTGGGAATGTTCTCTGTAATGCACAAATAACTGTTCAGATTTGCGCAGAGCCTCCGTGCGCTTCACATAACAGGCAAGCGCGCGTACGGGGCACAAGAGATGGGCTGTTGTCTCCTCAGATTGATGAGGAGGGAGAGAGAAACCATTGAGTTTTATTACTCTCGATCTTGATGTGTTATTTCTGGAAGAAAGTGGTCCAATCCTTGGTCACTTTTAACTCACTTTATTTGTTAAAGTAGGCATGTTTCGGTATGGCAACTATGAAGCTTAAGGGAGGGAATTGTATCTAACGCGTGTGAGGGACAATATCGTGAGCTTCAAGCCCCGGGCTTAAGCCCGGTTCTCTCCGCGGTTACCTATAGTCTCTGTCCTCTCCCTTCGAATCACGCGCTATTGCCCGTCCAGTGGGCGTGGACTATGTGAAGTGGGTGTGGCCTATGTGACGTATTAGCCTCGGCTTCCTCACTTGTCTGAGGTGCTGCCTTCTGTGGATGGGGTAGCTATTGCAGCCTTCAGTAAGGTCCTGCTCCCCTTGTGGCTATGTACAGTATTTACGGCTTATATGTTCGGTCCTGCTTCCTAATGGCTATGTGGGGGCAGCTTATGTGCTTAAAATACGTAACAATCTGAACAAGCTAGTAATAATCTTTGGTGTAAAAGCCAGGTTCGGGCGTAATATGTCCGAACTGCCGTCTCCTTGTATTTTAAGACAAGAAGGGGCTACACAGAGTGCAGACAGGTCGCTCACTCACTTAGCTGACGTCAGGGCCAGCAGCAAAGCTGTCTTGGCTGACACAAACTTGAGGGGCACCCGGTCAAGAGGCTCAAATGGGGCTTTAACCAGTGCGCTCTGCACCAGTGTTAAATCCCATTGTGGAGTGAGAGAGCGCGTCACGGGTCTCTCTCCTCTCACACCTTTTAGGAAGCGCTTCATTAAGGGGGTGACTAAAAACAATTTTTTCCCCGAAGCCTTCGTGGCATGATGAAACAGCAGCCGCGTAAGTTTTAACCGTGCTAAAAGCCAGCCCTCTTTCCATCAGTGTCTTGAGGAAATAGAGCACAGGGCAGAAGATGGCAAGGGCAGGAGATGGGATCACAACCCCTCTCCGTGCACCATTTCTGGAAAGCCGCCCATTTAGCCGAGTAACACGCTCTGGTTGAGTCAGCTCTGGCACACTGGATGGTCAGTACGACCTCCTGGGAGAGGCAGAGACCCTCAAGGCGCTCGCGTTCAACGGCCAGGCTCACAAGCGCTGGCCGATCTCTGGGTAATCTATGATTGCTCCCCCTGCCTGTGAGAGAGCGTCTCGCCGCCAAGGAGCAGACGCTGGAGGCAGGGAAACCACGCTGCACTCGTGCGTTGCGGTGCTATGAGAATCATATACAGCCGCTCCTCTTGGACTCGGTCCAAGACTTGGGGAATCAGAGGGACGGGTGGGAAAGCGCACAGGAGGGTGTTCGGCCACGGTCTGTGAGCGAACGCATCCAATAGCGATAGCCTTAAAAGGCAAAGCCTATACGACATAGAACTCCAATCTCACTGTCGCGCTTGTTAGGGTAAAGTGGGCGTGTCCTTTGTGAAGTAGGCGTGGCCGGTGTGACGTATTGGCTCCGCCCTCTCACCTGTCTAAAAGTGCTACCATCTGTGGCTGGAGTAGTTATTGCAGCTTATGTATTTGATCCTGCTTCCTAGTGGCTATGTGAGGGTAATGCAGCTTGTGTGTTCGATCCTGCTTCCTATTGGCTATGTGGGGGCAGCTTATGTGCTTTAAATACGTAACACCCCTCATCTGAGGACTGCTTAAGGCATTTAAAAGGCAAATGTTTGACTAAGATGGCAACCCCTACTATTCTTAGTTCCACAAGAGGCAGCAACAAAACCGACCCAATCACTCTGTAGTTTTTGTGATTCCTGGGCTAATAAGTGGGTCTCCTGTAGGAAGACAATGTTATATTTTTTAGATTTGAAAAAACGTTCAACCGGCCAACTCAGTGCAATACAGTCCGGGGTGAACTGCAGCATGGAGGAGAAAGTGATTGTTGCTGTTCGCGACTCCCGGAGTTCTATATATAATAGTATATAATATAATATAATCCTATATATAATATCACGGCCAAAAGCTCTGTGCGCCTCCGGATGGCCGTAGCGCGGGGAGCTCTCATAGGGATTGGGCTTCTCTGGGTTTGTTTACCGGCGTTGCTATGGTTTCCGGTCTTGTGTGTTCCAACGGTTTATTAGGTAGGCCTATCTAATAAATCTGTCTTCAATACTTCATTCACTTCCTCTTCCGTGGTCATTGCAATATTATGAATAGACTGCGTCGGGTTCTCCGAAGTCTCTCCCTCTTCCACAAAAGGTAAAGACATGCAATGGTGGTTATCTCGGCCGGAATTTGGCAGTAATGGTGGAGAAAGTAACAGACCGGGGAACAAAGGACCCTTTTTGGGAAAAGCGGGAACATAGGACCCTTTTTTAAAAAAGATCGCAGGAGGAAAGAAGGGTGAGTGAGCAAGCTTGCACGAAAGTATTCCAAAACATTTTGTTAACACCACAAACCGATGGAAACTTCACGGTAGTGGTGGGAATCTCTCGACACCTCACGATCCGATTCAGAGGTCAACGATTCGATTCTAGACCGATTATCGATGCATCTCGATGCAACAATTTTTTTATGAACATTCCCATGTGTGATTTTCAAAAATATATACATCTGAGTTTGCTCCTCAGATTTGGCTAATCACTTCCTACTTTTGTAATCATTAAAGACAATCAATAGATGAGTTACCTTTGCCAATATTTATTATTAGGGAAAAGGTTTTCTTTCACAAATATGACTGCATTTTCTATGCTACACAATTGTATGCTGCTTGCATTTCAACACGTTGTGCAAAAAGTATGGTTTGGAATTCAGCTCATATTTAAACACTGCAATATGAAAAAGAAAAGTAAACAAAAATATAACAAGGCTACAAAGGTATCTTGAACTTCGGCTCCAGAGTATGCACCATCCCCCGAAAACCCTTGTTCTCCACGACAGAGTATGGTCTTAAATCCATTGCAATAAATTGTGCAATGGATTTTGTAATCCGTTTGGCCCTTTCCGAGTTCGGTGGCAGCTGTGCCACTGCCTGCTCAATTGTCCTCTGGCTGCCATCAGGACCGGGTTGCTTTTCTCCCAACTCCGAGTGGAATCGTAAAATGTGGTTTCGCAGATTTGTTGTATTGCCGAAGTATTTAATTTGACTTCTACACTACACGGTGTAGGTCTTGTCCAACTTCCCATCTACCTCATAGAACCCAAAATGCTGCCATACAGGTGCTTTTAAAGAAGCAGGTGCAGGTCGTAAAGGTTTGCTGCTCTCAGCCATTTTGTCTCTACTTAAAGTTTATAAACAATTCACACTCTTGCACGTGTTTGGCACGCATGCGTAGTCTATACGTGTGCGGCGCGTATAGACGAGAACCGGCATGCAGAATGGAGTTTCCTGTAGCGCTATACAGCAGGCGAACAAAATGTTGCATAAGGCGAATAAATGTCATTTAAAAAATTCTCATTATTAACTTATCTCCATCGAGAGCGAATCGTTTTTGAGAGAATCGCTGACGCCTTGCTCCCGTCCTGTTTGCTCGGTCAATCTCCAGCCTCAGCGAAATCGATGTTCCATGTTTTTGGAATATTATCACAGAGGAAAAGCCTGTGCATCGCCACCCTCTCACTCCTCCGGGAAGCCGACGAAATATAGGTTATTCCTCCTTTCCCTGTTCTCAATATTATCCAGTTTTTGTCTGAGCAGCTCGACTACCTCTCTGGTAGCGGCGGGATTCTCTTGTTGCTCCTGATTAGCCTCCTCGAGGAAGGTTAGCAGGGCCTCGACGTGATTAAGACGCTCTGAGATCTCTGTAAGCCTGTTTTCTACTGCAAATGTGGACCTCTTAATATCTTCCAGCTTCTTGTCTTGTGCTTCGGAGGTATCTTTGATGAGCCTGGACATGTTGGCAAGCTCTTGCCCCACTACCCTATCGGTGGCAGTGGGAGTGTTGCTAGCTGCTGGCTCTTGTTGCGTGGAAATGCCTGCGTCGGCTTTGTTAGCTTGTTCGTTAGCTTTCGGGCTAGCCATGGCAAAACTCGACAGCAACTGCTGGTTAATATTTTTTTTGCTGTTGCCTTTGGGCATTTTGTCCTCCTCAGCCATAGATTATACTAAGGTCCAAAAAAATATCGGACTTTCGCAGTGTATTTTAAAGTTTCACCATCAGGGCAGGCGGAGCATGTCTTTCAAGCAGCCATCTGCATCACCTGCGTCACGTGACTGATCTATAAATTTTTAAGTGCATAGAGCCAGTCAGTTTAATATAGACCTACTTCCTGTCTGTATGCTCACTGAAATGGTGGCCATCAGGGACTGAATTTTGGTGCATGACGGCTTGAGGTACTGACAGTGTTGCATCATCTCCTTCACCAAGATCTCCTTTTCCTCTGCCAGTCTTGAAGCAACCATATTCTGGTCAAATAGCTTCTTCTTGGTCAGGATGTCAACACTGCCTGTGAAGCAATGAAAACATTAATCATTGATGAACATAGTTGATGATCATTTGTAAATGCATACTAAAAAATAATCGATAAAAAACCTTTGTTCTGCTCCTGCCATGGCCAGATCATGCGCTCATCAGCCTTGCTGGAGAGGTTCTGCACAACAGAGCTGGTATCCACCAGGTCCACATCAGGCTTTTGGTTGTACCTAACGATCTCCTCTAGCAACCGTTTCTTCTCCTGGGCTATCTTCTGGGTTATTTTCTGACGTCTTTTGTTGCGATCTGTATTAGGAGTAAAAAATGTAGCATTAAAAAAGAGCTATAATAGCATTTCATGAACAGAACCAGTTAAAGTTCCATCTTTATCTGTTGTTTACACTTGACATACCATTATGTATGTAGAGGAAGTGCTTCTTGTGCCGTATGCTCACGAAGAGCGATTCGATAGAGATCTGCAGACCCCGTACAGCATCAACTCTAGCAGCTGCACTTCCTAAATGAAAGATAAAAAAAAAGAGCAAAATGTTTCAAACCCACCTAAATTATACAATGCAAAGAGTACGTTGACAGGCACATTTTAGGTCAATGTCTTACTTTTTTTGCTACCTCAAATTATATTTTAATATTTCTGAAAGAAATTATACTTTTCTAAATTGTCAAAATACCAATCGAAGAACTCAGAGAAATATTGCACATCCCCTTACCATTTTAACATTATTGTAAGCTACAACTACATGTATTGCTACCAAATAACTATAACAGTGTTCATGTATTAAAAATCGTTCTCACCGCTACTGGCCCACTGCTTCACATCAGCAACCTACTGTTTTAGCATGCCATCACAGCAATGCATCTGGTCCTGCAGCATCTTCAGGTTCTAACAAACTTCCCAGGTCTTTTCCACTGTCTGCAAAAAAGCATACTGAATGTTTTTTTTAATCAAAAGGATTTGGAGTTGAATCATCATTCTGCTAAATGTAATAAACAGAAAACAAAGAGTGTATATTCTCTGCTTGAGAAAATCAAATTACAAATTCATAGCAGCAGTCCAGCACAACTACAATAACAACGTGGGGTAACAGTGGGATGAATTTGGATGGACATTTAGTTAAAATGCAGTGCTCACAGTTGTTAATCCTTTTGCAAAACATGAACATACCTTTTTAAATCTGGAAGACAAGGCAATGTGAAGGCCATCCTCTTTGCGCTGATTCCACCCCATGGCATGGACAGTAGGCATGTCAATTCTTGCTATAAAGAAATTGTTCTTTATAGCAAGAAAACAAAATCAAAATCTGTAAAATGTTAAATGTCTAAAACTCGCAAACTAACATGGGATTAAACAATTTTACAAACCTGACTTGGTCATATACTTGGTGGTCCGGGCACATCTTGAGAGAAAGCTGTTGACCTGCTCAACTTCTTCACCAAGAGTGGTGCCAACACCCTCCTGGTTTCTTGCACTCCAAAGAATCCATGGGAAACAGTAGTTTGGTTTAACAGTGGTAATACCAAGGTGATACATTTTGATGACTTAACCATGAGTCAAAAACTGTATAGGACAGCAAATATGGGTTGAAACACACTCAGGTGTTGTGGTTTTGGTCAGATGATAAATTTGGGTTGTAGTTATTGTCAACAATTGTGGAATTTTACTGTTTTGCTATATCATACTCTACAATGTTATGGTCAATTACTTAAAAGCTTCACCTCGCATTTGGTATTGTGGGCTTTGGCAGGCATCACAGACAGGCAATGGCTATTTCCCAAAGTGAAGGCTGCAGCCTTGCTAGGACGCGTCCTTGCTAGTCGCGTCCTATGGAGATGAGACTAGAGTGCTAGCTCGAGTGCTTCCTAGCGTTTGTAACGTCTGACTTTGGGAACGACTTGGTAGTGTGGAAGCGCTTCCGCTTCCGCTTTTTAATACTGCGTGTCCGCTTGTAAACACATGTGCGCTTATGAATAAAACATGGCAGCAATCAAGCTGATCGATATTTATTTGACTTTTGTCTGTTATGAATGCGGTCATGTCTCCTTCGCATGGAGCCTCTTTGGGGAAGTCACAAAAGCTTTGTTGTGGTTGATCGAATTGTCTTTATTAAAAGGAAAATCCATTCAATTTTTATAAAACTAAGTGAAATTGTCTGAGAACTTAATTCATGCATCACATTTACAGTACGGTTGATTACTATTATGCAGGGGGAAAAAGACAAAGAAAGAGATGATAAACGTATTTATTTGGATATATGATCTGATTCATTCATTCATATATGCCTACAATCTACCAGTGCTTTGAACACATAAGTATATCATATAAAATACAATTATATACGTTCATTAAAAATTACAAACATTGCAAATGATCGGTTGTGCATTAATTTTACAACATTGGATAGTGGCACTATCCCTTCCACCGGCAAACAAATGTTTGTGCGCCACCCTAAGGCGCACAAAAGCCTCCGTTTGCTGGGCTGACCCTAAAAAAAACGTAAAACATAAATAGGTATACATAAATAATGTAATCTTGTGAGCGAGTAAATTGACATTGGTGACAGTGGTGTTTAACACCAGCTACGTCCATGCAAAATATAGCAACGTATCATTAAGTTGCAAAAACATTGTGGCACAGGTCTTTAGGCTTGATTATTTGCATTAACATGATGAATCTATAAAAAGCAATACGGCACAAAATATTTCTGAAAACTAATATAACTTCACTTCGTTTGAACGTGTACGTGCGTCTCTGCCATTTTCAAGAACCCGCCCAGTGAACGCAGAGGATTGTGGGTAGTTTTGGCTCGTCTAGGATGCAGCGATGCATCCTTGAAAAATCTCGGAATTCTCAAAAACGAAGGACCCGAAAAGGGGGCGTATTTCGAGTGTCCTCAACATTGGAACAGTGCTTGTCGGTGTTCGATGACGTAGCGTCCTTAAAAGGGCGGCCGTTGAGCATGCTTCCTTGACATTGGGAAACAGCCAATGTCTCATTTCCTGAAGAGGTTTGAAATTAGTCAGGGCCTCTGACACCTTATCCATGTGGTGCCATGCCGTAATTCCGACGCCTCATTGTTCCGACGTCTCAATGCTCCGAAATATTTCCCATTAGATCGACATGCCACTATGCCGACGGTTCAATGTTCCGAAAACGGAACCCATTGATCCGGAGGTCCGTTTGTCCGACTTTTCAAAAAGGAGGCGCATTAGGCCGACGGTTCAATTACGCCGAAAAGGCCAATGCACAATTCCACATGTGTGATTATGAAACCAAAAAATAAAAGACGATAGGCTAAGTTCCAGCAGTGCACTTCACCAAGACGGTTGCTGTGGGCTTGAACGGTCACAAGAGGTGCATTTATGAAGCGCACATTATACAAGGACGAATACTTTTCCTGTAAAGAAGTCAAACGGTGAGTGAAAAACAATTTATTTTTATCTTTAGTAGCTTTGTGGGGGCCTATATGTGTTGTTTACTGTGTTTACAGTGGGCTTTTAGCCTAAATAATTTCGCTGGTATTGATTTAGTCAAACGTATATCTCATACCGTGTACTTAGTCGTGTGTGTGTGTGTTGAGAATTAGACCTACGCTCTCTGTCCATGGGGTTGAAACACCCTGTCGAAATGAATGCGTTGTCACTTTGCTCTCCAATATTCATCGTGAACGTGATATGTGGGCCTATGTTGTATTTTTGAGAGAGAGAGCGAGAGAGAGAGAGAGAGAGAGAGAGAGGTATAAAACTCTTTATGTGTAGGCATATTGAACCGTCGGCCTAATGCGCCTCCTTTTTGAAGAGTCTGACAAACGGACCTTCGGACCAATGGGTTCCGTTTTCGGAACATTGAACCGTCGGCATAGTGGCATGTCGATCTAATGGGAAATATTTCGGACCATTGAGACGTCGGAACAATGAGGTGTCGGAATTACGGGCGGGCCCCATCCATGTAAGGCACGTATTGGCAGGTCACGTCCATGGCCAAAAACTTTGCGCTCTGGAACTCTTTGAGAAACATTGTATATGCAAAGAAAAAGGAGGGCCTTAGAAAACATATTTTGGAATTTAAATTGGTCAAGACCAATAAAAACCTTTTGAGAAGGAATCCATGCCGACACACCGCTACTTCTACGCCTTCTTCATCAAACTTGTTGCTCTGTCTAGATGTCTCTCTTGCTGCTGACCAGTGGGTTTCTCCACACATTGCTCTTCCTGTAGTCTACAAAAGTGAACCATTGGAACATATCAGTAGTTAAGTAATAGACACTATATAGCAGGACTGCAAAGTCAAACACACCAACTATCGCAGTCAAGATTTTGTCTCGGATTGCATGACCCAATTTCCCCAATCTTACTCTATGAAGGATAACAACAATGTTATTTATTTTAGCCATAAAACTAAAGATACATATTGCTCAGCTTGATTTCAAACTTACACTCTTGACAGCCCCCTGGACTTCCTCAACAAAAGTAGACACTTCAGAGTCTTCGGCTAAAAACACACCATCGAAGAACCCAGGCTCTTCCCCCCTCCAAGAAAAAAATATTATGGATAATGACTGATTTTAAGATGTTTTATATAATAAGATTTGTATTTATGTAGCACTTTTCAAAACAAGGTTTTGCAAGCATACAGATAAATAACAAATTCAAATAACAAAATAAGATCTGCACTATAATGGTATATAGCCAGGGAAATTTTTTTATGTTTTTTTAACATGCATAAAAACTTACTGGTTTGTTTTTTGGAACCTGTAGTTTCCTGTTGCCATCAACTGAAACAGCAACCATTTCAGGGTAACAGGCTGGACAGTTGAATGGATCCTTCCCCAGAAGTTTGCTTTCTTCTGACTTGCAGTACACGTATTGCAGGAAGTTCCTCTGAAAAGCGTCTGCATTCACGTTTCCGGTCTGAAATGAACAAATCATAGTACAGATTTCAATGACAACAATCTGTTTGACCATCAAGTTACAGCCATTTGTAACAAATGAACTGAACAGATCCTAGTGGAACAGGGTCTGTGCTTGCATAGTAGCGGGCCACTACCCACTCCTAACAAAGTCAGAGACCTCTGGACCCCACTGCTTGCTGCAATGTCGGCATGTTAGTGCTGGAACACTTAAATCATACCGTTTCCACTTGACATTGTACTGGGGGAAAAAAGGTATGAGTTAGTTTTATGTCGAATAGGCTTCGCCTTTTAAGGCTATCGCTATTGGGTTTTCCCTAGGCGCGAGCCGTAGCACTGAATTTTTTTTAATCCCCGCCCACCAACAGTGTGGGCCTCAATCAAGTCTGCAGGGCCTCAATCACGTCCGCAGTTTGCAGATACAAGCGGGCGCCGGCGGACGTTCTGCTCCCATTTTCTTCAGGACGATCCTGTAGCAAAACTAGATGGATACCATGGACTCCAAGACGATCCGCATCTGCAAGACGTGTAACACGGGTTACATCATGCCTCATGACGGCCATGAAGTGTGCGAGGGCTGCCTGGCGAATAAACATGCCCTCTTGTCGCTCTCGCCGCTCTGCCTGTGTCAGCATTGTAAGGCGCTGCCGGTGGACTACCGACAGCGCAGAGCTGAAGGTGCCGACGACTTTAATGCCCCGCTCGACGATGCCCCCTCCCTCCTTGCGAACTCGAAGTCGGACGACTCCGACCGCGGCGAGGAGGGGGCGTCTCCCCCGGCTTCCCCTCTCCGAATGGAGAGGTCGGAGCCCGGGGCAGCAGCATTGCCCGTCTCTGCCACCACCTCACTTCCAGTGGTTGGAGCTTTGGTTGCAGAGCTTCTGGGCATTATCGCCAGGGCAGCCGCAAACCTTGGCCTTGTTGTGCCCATGCCTCAGGCCCCCCAACGCCCGGACCAGCTGCATGGAATCTGGGGGCTCGAGGCCGCGACATGCCCCACCCGTCTCAACCCGATCTGGCCGATGTTTCCCGCCATCAGACCGTACTTCAGTGGGGCTGCGGCGGAGCCTGGGAAGCTCGGAGCCCCGGTGAAAACATTCATCCAAATTTTCGATTCCGATATCAGCCGATACCGATGTCGATGTTTGGGTTATTTTTCCTCAAACCTAATATAGGTAACATTACATATCTCCTGTTGTGGAATAAACACAACATGCTTAATGTTATTGTGATGCCCCACTTGGTGCATTCTTGAATGCAACAAGGCTTTCCAAATGTTAACATTGTCTGTGCAAAATAAGAAAAATACTTCAACTTAATTTAAGGGAAAAGTGCCATGTTTTTTTTTTTTTTTAATCCGATACCGATATTGACCGATATTACATTTTTATGCTAATATCGGGCCGATAATATCGGTGGGCCGATAATATCGGACATCTCTAGTTTATGATGCAGCAAGAGGCTGTTATGAATAACATCGCCCTGCTTGCACATGACATCTCAACAATGGCAGCTGACCCTCATCGTCTGGCCGGGCCGTCGACGTGGCGAAAACTGCCGGTGTCATCCTCTGCCTCTGCTCCACCGGTTCGGTCGAATGGCAGCACCTCATACAGAGGAACCTGTGGCTGCAGCAGACCCCGGGCATCCCTGAGCCGATGAGGCGACAGTTGCTGGAGTGCCCCATCAGCCCGGACGGGCTGTTCGGGACCCGCCTGTCATCTATGGTGGACGAAATGCAGGTTGCTTCCGAGGAGGCAGAGAAATTCCGGAGACGGGTCTCCCGCCCTCCGCTTCAACCCCGTCGCCGCCATAGGCCCCCGACAGCCACTGTCACGGTGCCGCCGGCAGCTCCTTTTCCTGGCCCCACAGCTTACCAGCCTCACCCGGCTTACAAGCCCCTCCCGCCTCCATCCTATAATGTCTCGCTGCAGCCTGTAGGACAGGCATCTCCAAACGGCGGGCCGCGGTCCGGGTCCGGACCAAGTGACGGTCCTATCCGGACCCATGACCAATTTAAAATAATAATAATAAAAATTATTATTATTATTTTTTTTTTTTATGATTTCACTATACAAAGCATGATTATGTTAGTAAAATCATTTCTCACTGAAATACAAATTGAAAGGCAGAATAGTCTGTAGTACAGCATAAAAACAGCAAAAAGCAATGATCTTCATAAAGCGAAGATCATGCACACACCGAACTCCCCCCCTCCCTCCGTCTGTCATGGCATGTGCGTAATAGCGTCACTCAAATTTTTTGTTTACCGGAAGAGCGATTTGGAATGAGAAAATGGCTTGCACGAAAATAAGGAAAGTTGACCCCGAAAACACTTCTTTTTTTTTTACATTTTAAAGATGACTGGACTGACCAATACTTGTTCATTCTCCCTCACGGCAGTACAAAACCTTTGTTGTGTCTTTTATGTGTTGAAACCGTGGCGCTGACAAAAAGCGGGAATATTAAGCGGCATTACGAATCCAAACACAGATCCTTCGAGGAAAAGTATCCCCAGAAGTCAGAAGTAAGAGCGTGGAAAATATCCGAGCTGAGAGCTCAGTATGAGAAGGCTATGCGTGTCTTCGCACACTCATTTACAGGCCACCAACGTGCAAATAAATGCTAACTTAAGATTGCATGGATTTTGGGGCAACATAAAAAAACTTTCATTGACACGACTGTTGTGAAGGAGTGCTTGAGCGCCGTTGCCGAGACGTTACTTGAAGGTAAACAAAGGGATGAATTGTGTGAAAAAATAAAGCAAATCCCAATGTGAGCTGCAACGACAACCAGAAAATCCGAAATGTTATCAGATGACGCACTGTCACAGCTTCATGCCGCTGTTCAGAGTGCCCCATCCTTAGCCATTGATGAGTCTTCAGGTGTAACGGATAATGCCCAGCTTTTGGTTTATGTGCGATTGTTTCATCAAGACAAGAAATAGATCTGTGAGGACCTGTTGGGTCTAACACCTCTTGAGACACTGTTTTGCTTACTTGAAATGAAGGCCTAATGCTCTTTTTGTGTTTATTTGAAATGCAGGTCTGGTGCACCTGTTTTGCTTACTTGAAATGTAGGCCTAATGCACTTTGTGTTTATTTGAAGTGTAGGCCTAGTGTTCCTGTTCTGCTTACTTCACATGTAGGCCTTATGCACTTTTTATGTTTACTTGAATTGAAGGCCGAATGTACCTGTTTTGTTTACCTGAAATGTTAATATGCGTTACTTTGTCTTTTCATAGTTAAAAGTAAGTTATTTGGAAATTGAAAATAAATACATCTGAAATTTTAAGGTAATATGCCGTGCTGATTGTATTTGACAAAAGAAGGCTATTAGGACGTGGTAGGTTCGGACCTTTCTTGGAAGGAATTTTTAGTAACTGGACCTTGTTAAATTTTAATTGAAGACCCCTGCTGTAGGACATGGACATCCAACGTCCATGTGCTGTCCCGTGACGACAGCCTTTTAAGTGGTCGACCTCATTGACCTTTAAATAGCTGAAGAAAAGCTGTTTATTGGGAGCAGAAAGTCCGCCGGCGCCCGCTTATATCTGTCAGTGCCACGGCTCGCGCCTAGGGAAAACCCAATAGCGATAGCATTAAAAGGCTGCGCCTATACACTTAGAATCTAGAGTTACAATACGGAACTAACGGTGTCATCAGTAGAGGTGAGGGGTGGCCGTTGTCCCATGGGGGCGTAGACAATGAATTCCTGTAGGCGTGGTGGTTGAAGTGGACATCGTAGCTCGACTCGGTCCTCTGAATGAACTGCAATGCCCGACTTCGTGCACAGGGTGCGCTTTTTCCAACAACTCTCCCCATGAGTTGTCATTCCGCTTTTCTTCCAGGGAAGAGATAAGTGACTCAATCAGACAATGCAGACGCTAGGTCCAAATCCGGGGCCTGCAAAAAATCGGAAAGGAACGTTGTAGTGCGGAACAAATCCTCAAAAAAAGATGAGCTGCAGAGCAAACTCCTCATCCAGCTGAGCCTTCATAGATTTCACCTCTGTTCTTCTCTTAGCCCATGGCAGCTTGATCACATCGGTCACTGTACTGGGGATCGCGGGCAGTGATTTCTTTATGGCGCACAGTGCAATATATTGGCAAGCCCACCGGGTGTCCGAAAGTGATTTCAATTCAACCAGTTTTTCTGTCGGTTCGAGTTCAACTTGCTTCTTGGGAAAAATGCTGTGCGCCACAGAGTCAGAAAAAAAATTAAGGAGCATCATCTGCACAACTCCCCTGCTGGTTCGACATTGCTGACACAGTCCACTAAAACTAAGTTCAGCCGATGGGCATGGCAGTGAACATATACAGCCTGAGGCACCTCTCTCCGAAACCTCATAACAACCTCATATAAAGAAATGAGAAAAACTTCTAACAAACCTGAACCACTGAGTAATCCAAGTGCAAACTTAGTCCTTGCATTAGGCGCCATCTACTTCTTGGATGTCCCAAAGGACATGAGTGGCAATGCTGGAAATGCCTCCATCACTGCCTTCGCCATCTACTTCAACACACAGAATGAACCTTGTAATCTTTGAAACATTGTTTTTAAACAGAAATGCAATAATGTGTCAACAATCTTCCCTCACTTCAATCACATTAACATCAATCAAAAAATCATACATTTTAGTGTGAATTCACTATTTGGACATCAATTAGTTGTTTTAGTTTTTATCATGCACAACAATTGTTTGTTGTCATAACTGTAATTTATGGAATATTTGTCTTCTTATTTGACTTTAAATTATGTACTGAATATATTTTTTGAGAACTCAATGTTTGCTGTATTGTTTATTTATTCATATTTTGAACATTGAATCAAGACACTGACTTCCCCACTGAACATCTGACATGTAAGGTATTAAACGCAGTGTAATTTTGGGCATGCAGTGAAAGAACAATGCAACATTGTTCCTATCACCCATGGAAACCATGATAAAATTATGGACGTCCTGTCAATCACCAACTCAGAAGAGCATCAATTCTCTTTATCAGAATAACTGGTATTATGTTTCATTCATCCATTAGGATATGTCGTAGCGACTTTACCCTTTGAATATAGAAAAAAATGTATATGTTATTTCAATTGCTTAAACTATTTAGCCAGTCTTCTAAAGACTTTTGCCATCAGTCTTTCATTTCTGGTGATGATTGTTATCTACCCCTTTTCAGATAAACCATGTTTTTTCTACTTACTTTGATCGATATATATAGGGATCGAAATTCAGATCAAACATGTGTTCATTACCATGGTGACGATGACCCCACAAATACTCCTGTCCTGTTGAACAGGGTGGGGCATGGTGGCTCCTCTCCACGTTATAGTCCCCCAGTCATTTTTTGCGTGGCAGATTTTTCTCATCTTCAGGAATTCCCTTTGGAAAACACATGGAGGTATCAAACCACATGCAATAACAATCTCAATGTCAGGTTTAAATAATAACAATGACCTTCCAATCAGTAAAGCTCTAGGACCACAAAGCCAAATTACCTATTTAATATACAGCTTTTTGGGATCTCTGACTTATTCTGTTATTTGCAACATTTTAACAAAAAAGGTGCATGATATCATACCAGATGCTATTGTCATCTTTCAAATTGTGTTAATTATTTTACACTGATTTCTTCAGGCAAATCTACCAAATTCTAAAATCAAACTTTATGAAAAAGTTGATGACCTACCCTATTCTTTTTGCAGCCTTTTCGGACTCTGCTTGCTCGGCTTTATTCTCCATTGGATTCACCAAAAAGACTGAGCATGTGGCAGGGATTATGTACTAAAAATAGAATTGTTATTTAAAACTTTATCACATACAGTAACAAAAACTGATTTTAGACCGGCAGCCTTGAATCACTGACCAGTAGATTCCAGTGACCTCCGCCAACATTCACAAATGACAGTATTGCTTGCTGTAAGTCTGTAATAAAAAAAAGAAAATCATTTGAAGTTGAAGTTTGTTATGTTTACATTTGAATTCTTTTTTTTTTTATTAATTAACGTGAAAATTATTCAAATTCTTAAATTAGATAAACCAAAGGCTTCATGCTTTCATACTAAATAATGAAACTTTACAAATGCAAATTAACCTGTTTTTAATTTAAAAAAAAAAAGTGTCCGGACAGGTTAATGGAATGAATACAAGCATTACCCTTGGCAAGCTGTGTTCTCTCATTTGGTCTCTTTTGCCAAAGAGTATTACACCTGCGGTTTAATGGTTTAGCAGGTAAATACTCTGGCCACGTTGACATTGGCGGGCATTTAGATGGAAGAGGCCCTCCATTACCTAAATTAAGTAATATAGATAAAGACAGAAGAAGACAAAATAAATACAGTGAAAGACACAATAATCACATGTTCAATTAAACAATGTGAAAATATAATGTATTGGTATGGAACGTTATTCGTTTTTTCAGAATTTGGAATACTTTGCTCAGTAAAGTTTATTTTTGATATTTTATTATATTGTGGGTAATGTTAGAACAACCAAATACCTCGCCTATCAGCCATCTGTGAGGTCTCAGCGAGCACAGTTCGCTGTGATGCATTACAAAACTGTGACCTGGATGTGTTTGCAACATTTTAACAAAAAAGGTGCATGATATCATACCAGATGCTATTGTCATCTTTCAAATTGTGTTAATTATTTTACACTGATTTCTTCAGGCAAATCTACCAAATTCTAAAATCAAACTTTATGAAAAAGTTGATGACCTACCCTACTCTTTTGCAGCCTTTTCGGACTCTGCTTGCTGGGCTTTATTCTCCATTGGATTCACCAAAAAGACTGAGCATGTGGCAGGGATTATGTACTAAAAATAGAATTGTTATTTAAAACTTTATCACATACAGTAACAAAAACTGATTTTAGACCGGCAGCCTTGAATCACTGACCAGTAGATTCCAGTGACCTCCGCCAACATTCACAAATGACAGTATTGCTTGCTACAAGCTGAAGTAAGTCTGTAATAAAAAAAAGAAAATCATTTGAAGTTGAAGTTAGTTATGTTTACATTTGAATTCTTTTTTTTTTAATTAATTAACGTGAAAATTATTCAAATTCTTAAATTAGATAAACCAAAGGCTGCATGCTGTCATACTAAATAATGAAACTTTACAAATGCAAATTAACCTGTTTTTAATTTAAAAAAAATGTGTCCGGACAGGTTAATGGACTGAATACAAGCATTACCCTTGGCAAGCTGTGTTCTCTCATTTGGTCTCTTTTGCCAAAGAGTATTACACCTGCGGTTTAATGGTTTAGCAGGTTAATACTCTGGCCACGTTGACATTGGCGGGTATTTAGATGGAAGAGGCCCTCCATTACCTAAATTAAGTAATATAGATAAAGACAGAAGAAGACAAAATAAATACAGTGAAAGACACAATAATCACATGTTCAATTAAACAATGTGAAAATATAATGTATTGGTATGGAACGTTATTCGTTTTTTCAGAATTTGGAATACTTTGCTCAGTAAAGTATATTTTTGTTATTTAATTATATTGTGGGTAATGTTAGAACAACCAAATACCTCGCCTATCAGCCATCTGTGAGGTCTCAGCGAGCACAGTTCGCTGTGATGCATTACAAAACTGTGACCTGGATGTGTGAGGGCCGGGATCACAGCAACCACAGCTTCTGTGCTCTTTCTTCCACAGTAACTTTAGCTTTAAAACAAATGTACACATTTTTAATAGCTATATCATCCCAATAATATCCCTCATATTAATAATAAATTAAACAAAACTCCATATAAACAATCTCAAATCCTGTAAAATGTAAGTTCAATTCCATTAACTTATGTCAAACTCATAAAATAGCTATGTCAACAGAACACCAGTCAAGAAAAAGCAGCAATAAAAAAATACCTGTATTATGGTACATCCTCAGGTAATGAACCTATCACTAATATATATTCAAAATACATGCAAGAATTACATGCTCATTGGAAATGACTGATGTAATTTGTGTTAAATATTCAAATACAGTTTCAGAATACTGCTATCAGTCATGAAGAGGATTCCTACCCGATTTTCTTCTGCTTCAGACAAAAGTGGTGGTGGTGGTGGTGATGCATCTTCCACCAACATGTCATTGTCTGTGATGGCAGTTATCTCTCCATCAATCTGTGAAAATTGTATGCATCAGGTTATATAAATATTTTGGATTTTGGAAGTTTTGCTTTCTACCTTTGCTTTCTGCATTTTTAACAGACATTGAATTCTTTGTTTAGCCATGAGCCATAATTTATTTATAACTGTACGTTTACTATACCTTCTCCTTTGATTTTTGGAAGGTGAATGGCTTGTGGATTGGAGTAACATGTCTCCCCCTCTTTTTCTGTTGCCGTTCCTTCCATTTCTCAGTTTCCACCCTGAATTTCTGCACAAATAAGTATACTTTAGATGGAAGCAGTCATTGAGCAAATACAGAACCAGTAAGACAGAAATCTAGATTCTACAACATTGCACACTGGTAATATTAATAAGGCCAGTCATGATTACTTATTAAGATTGTAGAATTTACAGTGCAACAGTTTTTATATTGATTGTATATTTTTTAAGAGACAACTTTTATTACACATTACTGTCATGTAAGGGCACAAGATATTGAAAGGAAGTCCAGTACTCCAGGCAAATGTTTACATTGTTGAACTGGTGCGCATAACTTTTTCAATCAGTTGAACTAGCACAGAAATTCTTTGCATACTAAATTTACATTTCCTTTTTGTCAGTTGGCAATTATTTTCTACACATCTTTCATTGTTGACCAGAATAAAAGGTACAGATGAAAGTTTTCTTTCATGAAATTCCAGTAGTGTTAAAAAGTTTACATGTCAAAGTTAACTTGTGAAGAGCTTATTGTTTTTAATGAACTCCAATGATGGAGCTTGCAAAATTAAGGAATGTACCTTACCTTCTACGTCTTTTTACTAAAAAGAATAATCAGTTTACACTTCCACAGGTAAATAAGCATTCATAGCATCGAAAACTAGACCACACACATCAGGCACCACCAGGTTATCCAATAAATTAACATAGATGCACCTGACTATATTTTAGAACTGTGCCGAATATAGGCTCACTCTAGAATTGAAATATTGTGGTATTTTTTATTAGTGGGGAAGACAGTGTCTACTAATAATTTGTGTTGAAACGATCAGCCACAGCTGTTTATTAACAATGGCGGCTTAAGATTTGGCCAATGAGATGTATGTTGGTATGAATAATCCAATATGCTAACCTTTCTTCGAGCACCTCTTTTGGAGTCTTCATACTCCTTCAGTAGAGCTATGTGGGTCGACTGGTACTGAACCACAAAATCGTCCAGTCTAGTGAGCCTGCCTGACCGGATACGAATGTGTTTCAGATCCCACTGGCTCTTCTCCATAATTCCCTGGGTCCTGTTGTCTTCTGTTATGTTCTGAAAAAAAGAATCACACAAACACATTGTATGAATAACAACATGAACAGTCAAACTTAACATTTATTTGAAAGGATGAAAAATTACTTGTCTCTTCATGTTTGTCAGGACATTATATCTCCTACTGCACTCTACATATGCCTGCCCAGTGCCATGTCTTCCATTCCTTGCACAAACAGTTTTTCATTTCAAAAGGAGAAAATTTGCTTGTTTATTAATTACCTACCAAGCATTATTGCAGTCCAAAGTCCAGCATATGGAAGTGGGTATTTATTCATATGACTGAATAATCCTTTGCAGAGTTGGGGTTTGGCTCTCCATCCAGATCCAGTGAAGCTTTGGAAATGACTTCTTTGCAGTGTTTCCTTGGATTTCCTAAAGTGCATTGTACAATAGTGATTACTAGTGTCTTTGAAAAATTAGTGGTGCACATTTTGAGATAAAACTGACCCAATGTCTAACCTTAATGATACAAAAAAATAAGATGGAAATGATTTATAAGAAGTTATTAATATGACCCCCTTATTCTTGAGCATGTCTCAGTCCCTTGAAACAGATCAGAAATTCTAAACCAATACATTCTTGGGGTCACCTTTACTTTACTTCATGGCACTTCTTTTCATGTCTCATAATCTATTTTGTTGCTTGTGTTATTTCCCACAAGTGTATATTGCTTTGATGAAAGCCTCTGTTCCGTCTTAACCAAAATAATTACATACCTTCAAATCCTCTGCATTAATCTCCGACTTCACTTTCTCCTCTTTTGGAATTCCTTTGTTTTTTAGCCAGGACTGCAGGTTTAGGAAGTCTTTCTGAACATTGGCCCCACTGGATGGACTCGAATACACAACTGCTGCACTTTCCAACATTGTTGGGAAAAACGGTCTGTCTAGTTACTGGACCAGATGAAATGAGACGGAGAGGTAATAAAGTCTGTCGGCACGAGGACCTTGGATTTATTAAGTAAAGTGGCAACGGTTATACAGAGTCATAAAGCGTGAGAGATCGAATATGTCTAAGTCCCTAATCAGCGCTGATGGTTCGTCCAGAGCTTCGCCTCCGTGGAAGGTCTGCTTCAGAAGAAAAAGGGTCATGAGTCCCTGTGTGATACAGTTTTATACTGTATCCTCCTCTCGATGAGGTGTGTGTGGTTCTGTGTGTTTTTGCTTGACCTTGGCTCCTAGGCCCTGGTGTATGCAAGTGTATCTTCTTGTGTTCCTACTAACGGGGAAGAGCTCCTCAGTGTCTCCTTTGTTCTCGAAGTATCTCTTGTGTGCTCGAAGTATCTCTTGTGTGATCGAAGTATCTCTTGTGTGATGAATTAATGTGGCTCTCCCGTTAGTGTCTACCATTTGCCTGCTTGGGAAATGGGGCCTTGGCTCTGGCCTTGACCTGACTATATTATCATGTTTGTGTTATTTGTTAAAAGCTGACTATATTGTAACGTGACTGCCATGTGTTGTGCTCCTCAAGCTAGGGTGGGAGTTAGCTATATTTATATGTGCTCAGCAGGTTATTTTGCCCAACAACATGTCACCCAGGTCACACAAAGACTTAGCTGTTGTCAGCAGACCAAAAGTGTGCATGGCCAGATGATAGTGTTTTGGTGCACTGTTGGATGTAAAAAAATAAATAAGTTGAATGAATGATATGCAGGTCTAGTGGACATTTACTGAGAACAACATTTGTTTCTCTTGCACAGTTGAGGTAAGGAAATCCCAAGGCCACTCTGCTAAGAGCATTCTAATGTGTGATCATTAGGAAGAGCAGATCTCACCATTGTACTTTTAAAAAGTAGAAAACGTTTTTGGATTTTATTTTGTTATTTTAAATACTTTGGGTCTTAAATGATTATGTTAAGAGAGTATTAGAAACTAATTTAACTCGCCGTTGTGTTTCCCCTGTGCATTAAAAGGCTGATACATAGTATTTTACATCTGAGACCGGGGATTTCTGACCACCAGTTCATATGCATAGAATGGAGGCGAGTCCTTTTCTTTCTTCACGATGCTACCTGTAGCATCAAGATAAAGGATGTCCTCCCGGCAGCGCTCCTGATCAATTTCAATACTCCTTTGGGACCACAGGAGGAACCCTATCAGATGAAGAAGTACTTTTTGTAGCACTTCATCTGCAGCATGGGTTCTACTTTTAACCATTGCCTGGAGACTTAAAATCTCATTTTTGTGCAGGCGACTTTTCTTTCTTAACTCCCATGAAAAGTTTTTCAAAACATTGGGGGTTGGAGCCTCATCCCTGCAGCCAGAAGCCAGTACGTCCTCCTTTAAAGGGCCTATTTTCTCCAGATACATTGCTCGGGCAACTGTGTCTGCAACTTTTCCCCTAGGACTTTTCTTTCTTCTGCCCTGACAGGTCTTCTCTTTATTTCCATTTTGTTGTGGACACACATCCCCCCCTGAAAGTCCACTTTGGCTTTTAAGTCCTCCTCACTCTCTAAAGTTACTGTCACTGTGACCGGGCAGTCTTCAAAACCGCAATATCCCAGACAGCTCAATTCTAGGCCGTGTTTTTGGGAGCCGGAAACTAAAGGGTGTGCCCTTTAGGCACACCCTTGAAATAAATTGAGCAATATGGATATATGCTCCTGAACCCTTTAGAAATTACATTTGTCCATTGAAGACCTTTAAATCTTCTTCTTTGCCTTTTTCTTTTGATTTCATCCCACTCTTTCCGCTCAATATAGGCAAGGCAACTTTATTTAAATAGCACTTTTCATACACAAGGCAGACTCAAAGTGCTTCACATATAAACATTGTCATACAATAAAATAAAATAATAGATAAGTAAAAGAAAACATATGCAAAGAAATGAGTAAAATAGAAAGTTAAAAAGGCATTTTAGTATTAAAATAGAAAATAAAGGCAAAGTTAAAAAAGCTTTTTAGAAAGTGCAATGTATTTAAGATTTAGCAGAAAGCAAAAGCAAACATAAGTCTTCAGTCTTGTTTTAAAGGTCCTCAGAGTTGGGGCAACTCTTAAATCCTCAGGGAGTTTATTCCAGCTTACTAAATCCTGCTTTCCCATGTTTCGTGTTTACTCTGGGGATAATTAACAGATTGGTCTCAGAGGATCTTAGTGATCTAGAAGGCTTATGTAGTGGAAGCATATCAGTTAAATATTTTGGGCCTAAACCATGAAGGGATTTATAGGTTAGCAACATGATTTTAAATTCAATTCTCTGACCTACAGGAAGCCAATGTAACGATTTAAGAATTGGTCTAATATGTTCAAATGTCTTGGTCTTTGTTAGAACTCTAACAGCAGCATTCTGAACAAGCTGAAGCTTCCTCAGAGTTTGTTTTGGGAGACCTGTAAGGAGACCATTGCAGTAATCAAGCTAACTAATGATTAAGGCATGTACAAGTTTTTTAAGTCTTCGGTGGACATGAGCACTCCAAGTCTTGCTACATTTTGAAGGTGGTAATACGCAGATTTTGTGACTGATCTGATGTGACTGTCAAAGTAAATCTGAATCCATGATAACCCCTAGATTTCTAGCTTTGATTGAGGTTTTCAGGGACAGAGAGTGAAGGTGTTTGGTTACTTTAAGCCTTTCCGTTTTAGAACCAAATACAATTATCTCTGCTTTGTCCTCATTTAGTTGAAGGAAATTTCGGCACATCCATTCTTTCACTTGCACTTGCTCAATGCACTGGCACAGCAGATCTATGGGCCGATAGTCATTTGGTGATAGCGATACATAGATTTGCGTGTCATCAGCATAGCAATGATGGTCAATATTGTTATTTTGCATGATTTGCCCTAGTGGGAGCATGTAGATGTTGAATAAAGAGGGTCCTAAGATCGAACCTTGTGGGACTCCACATGAACCGTTGGTTGATTCTGATACAAAGTCGCCAATGGAAACAAAATAGTTCCTACTTTGTAGGTAGTACCTGAACCAATTTAAGACTGTGCCTGACAGCCCCACCCAGTTTTCTAACCTGTCCAGAAGTATTGTATGGTCTACAGTGTCAAATGCAGCACTGAGGTCAAGCAGCATTAGTATTGAGGTTTTGCCAGAGTCTGTGTTAAGACGGATGTCGTTTACAACTTTAATAAGGGCGGTCTCTGTGCTGTGCAGGGGTCGAAATCCTGATTGGATGGTGTCATAGCAACCAGTTGATGCCAGGAAGTGATTAAGTTGCTGGAGGACAACTTTCTGAATGATTTTACTTATGAAGGGTAGATTTGATATTGGTCTGTAGTTGTTAATAATAGAGGCATCTAGGCTCCGCTTTTTTAAAAGGGGTTTAATAACTGCAGTTTTCAAAGCTTTTGGGAAATTGCCTGACTGGAGAGAGTTGTTAAAGGTCCCATGACATGCTATTTTATGTATTCTTTAATATAGGTATTAGTGGGCAACTAACACAGTATTCAAAGACGTTCCCGAAATTCAGCCGTGGTGCAGAGTTACAGCCACTCCGAGCCAGTCGCACATTGAGCTTCCCCCAAATGCGCTGTTTTGGTGTCTGTAGCTATAATGCAAATGAGGAGGAGCGAGGCGGGTCAAGGAGGAGGGTGGGGGTGTGGCCCTGAGCAGCTTGCAGCAACGGTACCATGCGCTCTGTTTACAGTGGATGTATGCAATGGCGAGGCGCACACAGCCTTTAGCCGTGTTCTGTAAATATTCTAGAACACACGGGAGTCCTGGAGCTCTATATCTAAACATTATCATATAGCCTACATATATATCTATATCATATGTTATGACCCAGGGTCATATGTTGTATTTTTCAGTGTTGTATGGATTTCGTCTGTGCTGTGGTTCCTCCCGGCCGTAGGGTGGTGTTACCACCCTTAGGCTCTCTCCCTCTCCAGGTGCTGCTCCTCCCGGCCTGAGGGTGGTGCTACCACCATTGGTGTTTCTCCAGGTGCTGGCTGTCGATTGGTGCAGGGGCTGGAGGAGCTACTATAAATGGCCGCCGCTGGAGACAATGGCCATTTCTCAATTCGCGTACTTGTGCGTGCTCGTGGACTCGTGAAACGTCATCAGTCATTGCCCGAGCACTGTTCCAATTCGAAGCACGCATCAAGCGAGTACTGTCGTAAAACCCGGAAGTGTTCTTGACGCGTGCTCGATCTCGCCGTTTCACCAAGCATGCATCGGAGGTGGCTCGTGTGTGCTTGCAATCGCTATAAATCCCAGGATGCATTTCGCACTCGAAGCAGTACGATGGCGGACAATATGGAGAAGACGCACAACTGTAGCTTAAGTTACTCTTAACTTATATTTATATAATATAATAATAATAATAATAATATAAGATAATATATAAATATATATAAAGTCGTGTGTGTATAGCTTATACACATGACAGGACACGCATATCTGTTCAATTTTTATTCATTCAGAATATTTACACACTATTTGAAAAGGAAAGGCTGGGATTTTGTTTTATATCATTTGTTTATATTGTTCAGTAGTATATGCCTAAATGAGGCCGCACAGTTAACGGACGAGCAGAGGTGGTGACGTCATCGAGTCCGCTGCTGTTCCAATCGCAGGTACGTACTCGCGTGCTCGCAAGTGTGTGCTTGAAGTACAGACTTGCCAAGTACGTGCTTGCAAGTCATCGAGTCCGTAGTACGCGTGCTAGGAATTGAGAAACGGCCAATCATTCTCCTTCTCTTGACCCTGCTCCCAACTGCACCAGGCTTTATCATGTGGCATTGTATTGTATTGTATTGTATTGTATTGTATTGTATTGTATTGTATTGTGATGTGTTAAAACTTTAGCAGTCCAGGTAATCATAGGGGTGAGTAGCTCGTTTGGTTTATCTTTGTTTTTCTCCTGTTTATCACGTAGGGAGTCAGTGAGAATCATGTAAACTTTGTTTTCTTTGGTTTGTCGGTTAGGCAAGTTAGTTTTGGGTTAGATTGTTTTTGTTTGTTGTTTTGGCTATGCTCACCCCGAGGCTCCAGCCATTGAATAAATTACCTTATGCTAGACTGCAGCCCTGTGTGCCTGGTCGTCCTTGGGAGTGGGGAAAAGAGGGGGGCACCATTTGTTATGTCCGGTTCCCCTAGGCCGGTCGTAACACATATAATATATATTATATTATATACGGCCAAAAGCTGTGTGAGCCGATATTATGAATCTCAAACGACCGCGTTGGGTTCTCCGACGTTCCTGGTTCTTCAACGTCCACATCAATGTGAAGTAGACTGAACTGCGACAAGGAGGAGAAAGGGATCGTTGCCGGGCAGCGCTTAGGCACCTCCGCCTCCGGCGGTGGTCCCTCAGCGGGGCTCAAGCGGGAGACATTCGCCGCCAACAATCCCTTTCTCCTCCATGTCGTGGTTCATGTTCTTGAGGGAGTCAAAGCCAAAGTTCCTTCCCCCCAATTCATTCTCAACCTTGGCTGAGATAACCCCCAATACGAGTCTCGTTGTAGAAATACCAGAGACGAGAGTCCGACGTGTTATGCGCCATAACACCAAAAGCAGAACGGTTATCCAAATAACAAGGAAGTGTAGGCTACAACACCTGCGTTACATTCCTGGAGCTCTATATCTAAATAATATCATATAATACATAGATATCTATATCATATAATACATATTATCATTGCCAAAAGGTGTGTGCGCCTCCAGACGATATTATGAATCACAAACGACTTTGTCGGGTTCTGCGACGTCTCTGGTTCTTCCACTTTCACATCAACCTGAAGTCGACTGAACCGCACGCTGCCTGCTTCCGGCTGCCCGCTGCCGGGCGATGGTGCCTCGCGGCAACCGGCGGCATGTCGCAGTTCATGTACTTCAGCGAGTCAAAGCCAAAGTTCCTTTCCCCCAATTCCTTCTCAACCATGGCTCGGATAACCCCCACAACAGTCTCGTTGTGGAAATACAAGACACGTCAAAGAACCGACAAGAAACACTTGCGTTACAGTGTGTGTATTCACACACACACACACACATGTGGCGCTCGCAGGGTCGAGTCTCATTGGCGGGCCAACGTCTCTGGTGCCCCTTTCACACCGCCGCAAAATCGGGGCCAGTTCGGAGCTAGGGCCAGGGCTTTGGTTTCACACCGCCAAAGAACCGGCTCCGGCCCCTAAAAACCGGTTCAACTCTGGCCCCACTTTAGAGCTGGGCTAGAACTAGAACCGCTTTTACGCCGGGGGCAGGGGGCGGAGTTATCCGTACCTTCATAAACAGGAAGACCAACGAAGACCGGCATTTTTTAAAACACTGAAGTAAACAATGGACGTGAATCCGTGTATGGTTCTTTTTTGTTTTTTCTGATTTTGTTTTAAATCGGAATATTCAAAGAACGAACCATACACGGATTGAATCGAAGACGAAATTGTTGTTGTTGTGTTTGAAACTGGCGCGAGGGTTCTTCTGCGCGCCTAACCTGACGCTTGATCATTGTGTGGTGGTTCAACGCGTCAACGCACCAACGCAGCTAGATGAGTCCATGTCCATGCAAGTGAACGGAGCGTTCCCTCTTCGTCATAACTATCAAACCAAACATCCTTCACATTCACCGAGCGAACATTATGAAAGTAAAAATGCACATTTCTCTCTAAAAATGTTTCCATAAACGCATTTAATGGCGTAACTATGTTACTATTTCCACCCAGAATAAAGAAAGATGTCGGCCGTATGCTTCTGTCCAAGCTCACTAGCGGAGACGTTTGCAGTGACGTCATGACGTTGCTTACGCCGGCTCCATGGCGGGCTCTGGCCGGTGTGAAACCAACCGGTTCTTAACTGGGGTAAGGCTGGAACCAGTTTGGAACTGGCCCTAGCACCAGCCCGGAACTGGCTCTCGGTTCTTTTTGGTGTGAAAGCGGCATGGGCGGGCCAGGCAGAGGAAGGGGAGGAGCATGATGACGTTTAGGACGTCATCATACTTGTCAGCGCACTTGAGCCTCGGTTTTTTCAAAGGCGAACAGAACAGCTAGTGCTCGTTTTACACCAAACGCAAGTTTTAGCCACTGGGGGACCATAGGCAGGCTAGGGGAACTCATATTTATGTTAGAAAACCTCATAAAGTGAGATTTTCATGTCATGGGACCTTTAAATATCTGCAATATGTCTACTGCTAGGCAGTCGAATATAAAGAATGAAAGAATGTTGGTTTATTTGGGACTTCAATCTTTATGAATCCATCGCTCATGGTGTCGCTCTCTGTGCCCTAATGAAAATATATACAATGTTAGAGCAAAATGTATTACATGACTTTACGCACTAAATAAATAAATAATGATACATGTGTACTCTGTACTTCAGACAGTTTACACATTTTTGTCATACAACTTTATGTAATTCAACAATACCTTGACAATGAATTTTGTATATAAATAAGAAATTGTTAAAAAATCATAAGCATTGTGTGAAAAATGTACAATTGACATAAAATGGAGATGCAAAAGAACATATAGAATATGGAATTGAAAGCAGATCTCGTAACGGCTATGAAAATATAAGGTGAATGTACCATCCTAAAAGAGAATGTTATCAATTCTTTATTAAAAATGTGTATTAAAATGTATTGATGTTTATTAGATTATGGAATTTATTATGATTTGATTTGTAACTCCTAGTATAGAGCAAATTTTCAAAACAAGGACAAACATCCAGATAAATAACAAGGGTAGAGGATAAAGCTGTATCAATACAAATGAATACTTTTATTTTGTTAATTATTTTATTATCAGCTAAATGCCTGGAAGTATACCCTATCATCAACTGTAACTTATCAATACAAATGTAGAATACTGTTGTCCAGGTTCATCGGTCCCACTATGTTAAGGAACGTGCTGGACACAGGGAGGCGGAGACAGGGGAAGGGCAACGGGATTTATAGGTACAAGCGAGGCGGGATGTCAGGCAGGCGGGGGTCTGGTGCCGGGCGGGCGATCGGGTAGGCAAGGGCTCAACGATGGACGGGTAGTCAGGCAGGCGGAGGTCCGATAACGGGAAGACAGGCAGGCAGTAGGAGAACTAGAGATAGTCTAGGTGCTGAGAAAGTTTTGTATGCGCTTCATTTAGCGGAGAATATCTCAACTGTTATAGACTAATATGACCCCAGTGAACAACGTGGGATGTGTGAAAAAATCTCGATCCGGGGCGAAAGTCCTGAAATTGACCACAATACTGCCCTGCTAAGGCAAAAGGCAGTAACTCAGAGTGTGAAACTGAAAAAAATGGCTTTAAAGTTATCCTAATGTCCACACAATGTGGTTATAGCTACAATGATGTAATTTTCACAGTTTGTAGTGTATGCCTGTCTTAATCTATTCATTGAGAAAAAGATTAACTCAAATTTGACCTTTGACCTTTTTTGGAAGTTACTGTGTTCTGCCTTAGCATTGCCTTCGGAATGTTGATTTGTCATATTAAGGCAGAAGGCAGTAACTTCTATGTTAAAGCTCAGTGGTATGATAACAATGGAAAAATGACCCTATTAATTAATCAATAGTAATACTATTTCATTTATCACAATTACCAATACCATGATTATCATAATGTGACTTCACATTTATCATATTTTTTTTTGTATTTCAACACGGGTATTCACATTACTGACACAAACTCTCTGACCGACCTCAGTGTCATATACTGTATTATGTTTCTGACTGAAATAATTGAAATTACTTGTCTGTATGTGTAACTTAAAGTAAAGGTTTCTGACAACAATTTCAATAATCATGTTTATTTACAGTGTTCACCATCAAACAAGCTTTTGAGCACAATGTATGAACACTCTTCTTTGTAACGGAGCAAGAAAAAATGTCCAATACTTATAAAAACAGCCTATAAAAACAGATTATCCAAAACACACACACACCCACACACACACACACACACACACACACACACACACACCACTGAATTATCATATTAAGCACATACTGTACAACAATGAACTTGTCAATTGTCAATTGTCACATTAAACACATAAAACGTCTATGTCAATCCTTTGGGGTGGGTGCAGTGTGTGTGTGTGTGTGTGTGTGTGTGTGAGAGAGAGAGAACGAGAGTGTGTGTGTGTGTGTGTGTGTGTGTGTGTGTGTGTGTGTGTGTGTGTGTGTGTGTGTGTGTGTGTGTGTGTGTGTGTGTGTGTGTGTGTGTGTGTGTGTGTGTGTGTGTGTGTGTGTGTGTGTGTGTGTGAGAGAGAGAGAGAGAGAGAGAGAGAGAACGAGAGAGTGAGCGCGTGTGTGTGTGTGTGTGTGAGAGAGAGAAAGAGAGAGATAACGATAGAGAATGACGCCCATTTTCCCCCTCCCTACTCTTCATCTCCATTGGGGACATGCACTTTCAGTGACCTCCAGAAATCGGTTCTGGAGGCTGGCATCAGGGGGACCAGTTTCAGGATGATGTCGTCCTTTTTCGCCTCCTCCACACCAACATCCCTCAACCTAGAGGTGGAAGGCATGCTCGTGTCAAACTTCTTCTTCAGGAAGTCCACCTCCACGAACTGCTCCTGTCCATGTGTGGTCTTCACCCACATGGACCTTGACCCACGCCTCAGCTGGATGACTTTCAGGTCGGCAAGTTTTGGAGCCTTCCTCAGCTTTGCTGTGGATTGGCCACTTGCCCAGTCCATGATGTTGTCATTAGTCATCTCCACAACCTCCATCTTCTTGGAATTGGATGACTTCACGACCGAGAGGAAGTCTTCGAAGTCGTGGATGAATCCTCCCGGTCGTCTTTTCATTTCCTGCTCCACACCATGGTGCACGCTGTCTGCTGACATGAATGTGTGACCCGGCTCAAAGTACTTCAGGGTCACATCATCCATGGCCACCAGGTCAGAGTTCATCAGCACAACCAGCGAGGACAGGAGGCACCAGTTCTTATTTTGAGCGCTACAGTTGTCAACCCAGAAGATCACATGCTCGCAGTCACGGTCCTTCTCAAGCGCCTCCAGATAAGCTGACGTCACTTCCTTGGCACTGCGCCCTGCTACGCCCTCATGCCACACCACACTGATGTTGTCCTTCTTCTCTGTCTTTCCTCACACCGTGGCAAAGGTCTCGTGGTCCACAGAGAGACGCCTGGTGAAAAGTGCCGATTTTACACCAGGCATCCTCGGTAGCATGATGACCTTCTGCAAATCTACACTCCTGACACTTGTGCCGGCAGGCCAGTCACTTTCCGCATCACTGCGGTAGTGTTGCCGGGTCTCAATGGCCTCCTCTTTGTGCTTTTTCCACTGCTGACACTGTGGACAGTCCACATCCTCTGTGTGCTGCGCCTCCTTGGTGTGCTGCTCCTGACGCAAACAGGCCTCACACTCCTCCTCTCCCAACTTAGCGAAGCTGATATTTTTCGCTCTCACTGCTTTGCGATACGTATCATACCCACACTGGTGGCCTTTGTCTTGGAAATCAGCAAACATAAGTTTAATGGTGATGTCACTGGGGAGGTACCGGCGGAAGGGTGCGTGCTCCCTCCTGTAGTGGCTGATGGTCGGCCTGAAGGACTCTATGTGTAAATAGAGCTGCTCCATGTCCAGCTTGTTTGCTGGAGCATGTCTACCTCTTCCATCTCGCGGTGGGGCTAGGGCTGTTGACATTTCTTTGCCCATGACAGACAGCACGATGCTGTCATTCCCAGGGTGGTAGCCGAGAGTGGAAAGGTAGAACAGCTTGCACACCTGGTGGGGATTTTCTTTGGCATCCTTCAGCCGGTAAACAAAGGTCCTGCCTCTCCTGCTGGGGCGGGCACAGACCTTCTCCCTCCCCATTTGACTGACAGAATGAAAAACAAAGGCTCGCTTGTCCTTGTAGCTCAGGCCCCAAAACTCCCTACAAATGGTCATCCTTCGTTCCTCTGAAAAGTGTGTAGAGCACTGACGCCGACACTTCACTCCACAGGGGGCCCGTGGTCTCATTCTAGGCGCAGATGGTTGAGGATCAGAGGCGGGCGCAGATGGTTGAGGATCAGAGGCGGTCACAGATGGTTGAGGATCAGAGGCGGTCGCAGATGGTTGAGGATCAGAGGCGGTCGCAGATGGTTGAGGATCAGAGGCGGTCGCAGATGGTTGAGGATCAGAGGCGGTCGCAGATGGTTGAGGATCAGAGGCGGTCGCAGATGGAGGTTGTAAGTCCATATCCATGAGCTCAGGCACAGAAATTAGGTTGGCGATTGCATCAATAGAAGGCCCTAGTTGGAGGGAGTCTTCGAAAATTGGCAAGGTTCCATTTGGTGTGCTGGTCACAAGCCTGCCATCTTCTCCGAAGCACAGGTCATCACTTAAAATATCACTGATATCTAAAGCACTGTTCAGCACGGTCCAGACTTGCTGCTGAGAATCAGACGAAGGAGCTGGTAGAGCTGCTCGTGGAACAGACACTGAAATCAAGAAGAAAAAAACATGACTTAGCTGGTGCAGGTTATTCTTATTAAAACAGAAAAACCTGGACAAAACACATGAACATCCTTTCTGAAATGTGTTTATTTATGCCTACTGGCAGACAGGCTTGCTGTTCTAGTCTTCTCCATACAGCACATAGACTAGCTTGAACCACAAGGTATCCTAAGAAGTATTCAGTGTGCACTTATTATGACTTTGTGTTAGTCTTCTCCATCTAAGTAGTATGAACCACTGTGCTCCCAGAAAGTATTCAGCATATTCTAAGGATTCAAAAATGATGATACTTTGTGTGTAAACGTATAGCTAATGTTATTGTGTGTGTGTGTGTGTGTGTGTGTGTGTGTGTGTGTGTGTGTGTGTGTGTGTGTGTGTGTGTGTGTGTGTGTGTGTGTGTGTGTGTGTGTGTGTGTGTGTGTGTCACAGTAGCACGCTTCAGGGCAGTGCAACGGCAGACATTGCCACTAGGCTATGAATTGTCTTGTTTGTTTTTAGTGAACAAGGCATATTCAATGTAGCATATCAACCAATTACTGATTAAATCATGGGCATTAGATGCCGCTGCACCACCTGACATCAGACGTGTGTGTGTGTGTGTGTGTGTGTGTGTGTGTGTGTGTGTGCTGGTCTTTATCACGTCATGGGGACATCAATCTGTAAACACAGTCACGTCATGGGGACCTCTTGCAGTGTGGGGACAAAAAAGCAGGTCCCCATAAGGATAACCCATTACAATGAATACAGGAACTTTTTCTAAAGGTGCCTGTGTGGTTTTTAGCCATGGCCCATAACACACGTTTACCGGTAGGTGTGTGAGTGTTTGGGAGGGTGCCAAGATGCGCCCCTAAAGGTTTGCGGCTGTAAGTGCACTCACTGCGCCAAACACGGATTCCAAATATGGTTGGGTACCGCCCACTTCCAGGTAGGTACCCGCTAGCAGTAACTGTGCCTGACTGTTCGCTGGTCTGGTAAATTGCTTGGAGCTCATTAAGGATTGATACGGCGATTTAAGGAGATAATGACAGAAGAGCTTTTTCTAAGGAGCAAAGGGGAAACACACGGTAGGTACTTTGGCATGACAAACCAGTATTACCAGTATTCATCCCTCAAATGAACTCTAATTAGTTAGCCGGACAGCTAGTTAAATAGCATCCAGCTGGAGCCGGAGCCGGAGCCGGGGCCTGTGGTGGGGAAACGGGACCTGTTGTGTGGGACTGGGAGGTCGTTTTTTCCGGCGGTTTTTGCGTCACAGTCGGCCCCTTGGTTGCCCCAGTCGAGTTTTTCAACATTCATTTTTGGTGTTTTATGCTAAAAATGGATAAACTCTTAATTCCTCGAGCTGCTACACCACGTGCCCCGGCCCGGATACCTCCGGGTCTACAGCTGGATGCTACTCCGCTAGTTGGCTGGATTACAAACGTTACCTATCAGAACTATTTCACTGTTTTTTCCAACCAGCGAGGGACATTCACATTGTCATGCAATGCATTGTGAAGGAGTTACACATAATACAAACTAAAAACGTTTGAATGTTTAACAGTGTTAAAAGAGTTATCTCTTTGCGTATCTCATTATGCAGTTTAAAGACTGCGTTGGGTTCTCGGGCGTCCCTGGTACTTCCACTTCCACATAAACCCTGAAGCCAGATTGAACTGTACATGGAGGAGAAAGTGATTGTTGCATTTTGCGACTCCCGGATCTCCTGCGGGGGGACTCCGGTGAGTTCAGCTCCGGGGGCGACGGGAGTCCGCATACGGCAACAATCACTTTCTCCTCCATGTCGCAGTTTCACCTGGACTTCAGGGCGTCAAATCCAAAGTTCCTTTTCCCCAATTCCTTCCCAACCATGGCAGAGAAGCACCACTACGAGTCTTTACTTGTTGTGGAAGTACCAGAGACGTAGGAGTACCCGACCCCGTGATATTATATAGATATCTCCTCCATGCTGGGTTCATTCTGGCATGCAGGGAGTGAAAGATTTCAACTTGAGTGAAGTGCCGCGTAGTGTACTGCGAGTAGGGGTATAGAGGATCTCCACTACTAAACGAATTTAAATTAACTTATGTATTTAAATGTTCCTGTAGTTGAAAATGGCTCCACGCATCAGTCCCCTTAAAGATGTCAGGAATCATGTGATTGCAAAGACGGACAAAACTTGCATGTTGGATGTGCAGTAGGCTACATCAATGCATTGAAAGGAAAGATATTAAATGTGGGGATTTCTCAGTTAATAATTGCTATCATATACAATATTTATGACATGCAATCGGTTATGTCAAATCAGCTGCAATCTATTGTCAGTTTTTGTGTTATCAATCCTTTTTAGACAATATTTGCATTTGTAAAACATTACGGTTAACTTATTTTTAAACCAAAATGGACATGCATGCTTTCTTTTTATGGTGCAAATGTTTTTTTTACAGGTCGTGGTGTATTTGCAAAGGGTTCCATTTCTCAAGGAGATTTCGTTCTCGAATACAGGGGAGAATTCCTGTTGTTGAAGCCCAGAGAAGGAGGCTGATATACCACGAATCATGTACTGCATTTCTTTTCATGTTTAGGTGGAGAGGGAAAACATGGTGGTAAGTATTTAAGTTGCGCCTAAACTATACTCTATACTCTATTTTAGGTGAGGCTCTGATTTTGTGGAATACATTGTCTGTTAAATATGACTGACAATGTATTCCAGAAAGTTAAACTGATTGAGCCATGTGATCCTGCATTGTAACTATAACAATTATTTTTCCATGAACTTGTCATGACATTTATGTTCCCCTTTCCTCATGTTTCATCTTTTTAGTATCGATGCCGCCAGAGATGACGGTTCACTTGGGCGCCTCGTTAACGACGAACACAGGCGTCCAAACTGTAAAATGAAAAATATTGATGTCAATGGAAGCCCACATCTTTGTTTGTTTGCCCTTATGGACATAAAACAAGGAGAAGAAATTTCATACGATTATGGAGGTGAAGACTGCCCATGGAGAACAGAAGTATGTGGCGCAATTACAGTTTGTTAAACAGTGACTTCAAATTACTACTTACTAATTTAAGTTCTACTTCTGCTTTCTTGTAAATGATTTTCATTGTTAAATGTATGTCTTACAGACGACCACAGTTGGACCAAATGCACTGCTGGTAGAAGATTTGCATACTGTTGTCCTGGCAAATACCGAAGTGGGTGATGCTACTCATCCAAACATCGCTCAACAGGTACATTCTTGTTTACTTCAAATGTTATTAATCTCTCTATAGCCTTTCTTTTTCAGTTTTTATGTTTAAAGCTAGCCAAAATAGGAAACTTAAAGGTCCCATGACATGAAAATCTCACTATGAGGTTTTCTAACATAAATATGAGTTCCCCTAGCCTGCCTATGGTCCCCCAGTTGCGTTTGGTGTAAAACGAGCACTAGCTGTTCTGCTCGCCTTTGAAAAAACGAAGGCTCAAGCGCGCTGAGGCTCAAGCCGCTTATGTGGTCATAAAGCATCTAAGCTCCTCCCCTTACTCTGCCTGGCCCGCCCAGAGACGTTGGCCCGCCAATGAGACACGACCGTGCGAGCGCCACATGTGCGTGTGTGAATACACACACTGTAACGCAAATGTTTCTTGTCGGTTCTTTGACGTCTCTTGTATTTCCACAACGAGACAGTGGGGGCTATCTGAGCCATGGTTGAGAAGGAATTGGGGGAAAGGATCTTTGGCTTTGACTCGCTGAAGTACATGAACTGCGATATGCCGCCGGTTGCCGCGAGGCACCATCGCCCGGCAGAGGGCAGCAGGCAGCAGGCAGAAGTGGAAGAACCAGAGACGTCGCAGAACCCGACAAAGTCGTTTGTGATTCATAATATCGTCTGGAGGCGCACACAGCTTTTGGCCGTGATAATATGTATTATATGATATAGATATCTATTTATTATATGATATTATTTAGATATAGAGCTCCAGGACTGCAACGCAAGTGTTGTACACTTCCTTGTTATTTGGATAACTGTTCTGCTTTTGGTGTTATGGCGCATTACACGTCGGACTCTCGTCTCTGGTATTTCTACAACGAGACTCGTAGTGGGGGTTATCTCACCCAAGGTTGAGAATGAATTGGGGGGGAAGGAACTTTGGCTTTGACTCCCTCTTCTTTCTAGGTTAATTATCACTATTCTGGACACTCACGACGTCCCCACAACACACCTTTTAGTCAGTGTTTGGCTAGAAGCTTTGGGTGAAACGTTGGAGACAACTGGTCCCCACAAGGAACATTAACATTGTGTTTGAAATGTCCCCACAAAGTATGTTATTAAAGTGGGATCTCAGAAAGAGCTGGGCTGGGCAGGAACAGATATTTTGACCATGAATGTATCATTTATTTTCTCTACGGCCTGGTGTATATCGGCATGCATGTCATCCAAGAGATTTGTCGGAATCGGTCGTTAATCTTAATCCTCTTTTACAGTGGACGTCAAATTGACATGTTATGTTTTCAGAATGTAAAATAGTCATTGTGAAATGTTTTTTGTTGTTGTTATTTTTTCAGATGACCACAGTTGGAGACGATGCCCTGCTAGATGGGGGCTCGAAACCTGTCCTTTCAAATACCGAAGGGGATGATGATGCTACTCGTCCAAAAATCACTCAACAGGTACATTCATGTTTATCACTTCAAATGTGTTTGTAGTCTCTCTCATAGCCTTGCTTTTTCAGTTTTTGTGTTTTTAAAGCAAGCCAAAATGGGAAAGGAAGTATATTTGGTTGTGCTCTGGTTTAAATAAATACAGCCAAAAAGTTTAATGTTATGCAACTATAAGATGTATGGTAGTGGGATATTTAAAATATATTTTAACCTTCAGAGGGACTTTCTTTCTAGGTTAATTATCACTCTATTCTGGACACTCACGACGTCCCCACAACACACCTTTTAGTCAGTGTTTGGCTAGAAGCTTTGGGTGAAACATTGGAGACAACTGGTCCCCACGAGGAACATTAACATTGTGTTTGAAATGTCCCCACAAAGCATGTTATTAAAGAGTGATCTCAGAAAGAGCTGGGCTGGGCAGGAACAGATATTTTGACTATGAATGTATCGTTTATTTTCTCTACGGCCTGGTGTATATCGGCATGCATCTCATCCAAGAGATTTGTCGGAATTTGTCGTTAATCTTAATCATGTTTTACAGTGGACATCAAATTGGCATGTTATGTTTTCAGAATGTAAAATAGTCATTGTGAAATGTTTTTTGTTTTTGTTATTTTTTCAGATGACCACAGTTGGAGACGATGCCCTGCTAGATGGGGACTCGAAACCTGTCCTTTCAAATACCGAAGGGGATGATGATGCTACTCGTCCAAAAATCACTCAACAGGTACATTCATGTTTATCACTTCAAATGTGTTTGTAGTCTCTCTCATAGCCTTGCTTTTTCAGTTTTTGTGTTTTTAAAGCAAGCCAAAATGGGAAAGGAAGTATATTTGGTTGTGTTCTGGTTTAAATAAATACAGCCAAAAAGTTTAATGTTATGCAACTATAAGATGTATGGTAGTGGGATATTTAAAATATATTTTAACCTTCAGAGGGACTTTCTTTCTAGGTTAATTATCACTCTATTCTGGACACTCACGACGTCCCCACAACACACCTTTTAGTCAGTGTTTGGCTAGAAGCTTTGGGTGAAACATTGGAGACAACTGGTCCCCACGAGGAACATTAACATTGTGTTTGAAATGTCCCCACAAAGCATGTTATTAAAGAGTGATCTCAGAAAGAGCTGGGCTGGGCAGGAACAGATATTTTGACTATGAATGTATCGTTTATTTTCTCTACGGCCTGGTGTATATCGGCATGCATCTCATCCAAGAGATTTGTCGGAATTTGTCGTTAATCTTAATCATGTTTTACAGTGGACATCAAATTGGCATGTTATGTTTTCAGAATGTAAAATAGTCATTGTGAAATGTTTTTTGTTTTTGTTTTTTTACAGATGACCACAGTTGGAGACGATGCCCTGCTAGATGGGGGGCTCGAAACCTGTCCTTTCAAATACCGAAGGGGATGATGATGCTACTCGTCCAAAAATCACTAAACAGGTACATTCATGTTTATCCCTTCAAATGTAATTATAGTCTCTCTCATAAGCTTGCTTTTTCAGTTTTTGTGTTTTTAAAGCTAGCCAAAATAGGAAAGGAAGTATATTTTGGTTGTGTTCTGGTTTAAATGAATACAGCCAAAAAGTTTAATGTAATGCAACTATAAGATGTATGGTAGTGGGATATTTAAAATATATTTTAACCTTCAGAGGGACTTTCTTTCTAGGTCAATTATCACTCTATTCTGGACACTCACGACGTCCCCACAACACACCTTTTAGTCAGTGTTTGGCTAGAAGCTTTGGGTGAAACATTGGAGAAAACTGGTCCCCACGAGGAACATTAACATTGTGTTTGAAATGTCCCCACAAAGCATGTTATTAAAGAGTGATCTCAGAAAGAGCTGGGCTGGGCAGGAACAGATATTTTGACTATGAATGTATAGTTTATTTTATCTACGGCCTGGTGTATATCGGCATGCATGTCATCCAAGAGATTTGTCGGAATCTGTCGTTAATCTTATTCATGTTTTACAGTGGACATCAAATCGACACGTTATGTTTTCAGAATGTAAAATAGTCTTTGTGAAATGTTTTTTGTTTTTGTTTTTTTTACAGATGACCACAGTTGGAGACGATGCCCTGCTAGATGGGGGCTTGAAACCTGTCCTTTCAAATACCGAAGGGGATGATGATGCTACTCGTCCAAAAATCACTCAACAGGTACATTCATGTTTATCACTTCAAATGTATTTGTAGTCTCTCTCATAAGCTTGCTTTTTCAGTTTTTGTGTTTTTAAAGCTAGCCAAAATGGGAAAGGAAGTATATTTTGGTTGTGTTCTGGTTTAAATAAATACAGCCAAAAAGTTTAATGTTATGCAACTATAAGATGTATGGTAGTGGGATATTTAAAATATATTTTAACCTTCAGAGGGACTTTCTTTCTAGGTCAATTATCACTCTATTCTGGACACTCACGACGTCCCCACAACACACCTTTTAGTCAGTGTTTGGCTAGAAGCTTTGGGTGAAACATTGGAGACAACTGGTCCCCACGAGGAACATTAACATTGTGTTTGAAATGTCCCCACAAAGCATGTTATTAAAGAGTGATCTCAGAAAGAGCTGGGCTGGGCAGGAACAGATATTTTGACAATGAATGTATAGTTTATTTTCTCTACGGCCTGGTGTATATCGGCATGCATGTCATACAAGAGATTTTTCGGAATCTGTCGTTAATCTTAATCATGTTTTACAGTGGACATCAAATTGACATGTTTTGTTTTCAGAATGTAAAATAGTCATTGTGAAATGTTTTTTGTTTTTGTTTTTTTTACAGATGACCACAGTTGGAGACGATGCCCTGCTAGATGGGGGCTCGAAACCTGTCCTTTCAAATACCGAAGGGGATGATGATGCTACTCGTCCAAAAATCACTAAACAGGTACATTCATGTTTATCACTTCAAATGTAATTATAGTCTCTCTGATAGCCTTGCTTTTTCAGTTTTTGTGTTTTTAAAGCTAGCCAAAATAGGAAAGGAAGTATATTTTGGTTGTGTTCTGGTTTAAATAAATACAGCCAAAAAGTTTGATGTAATGCAACTATAAGATGTATGGTCGTGGGATATTTAAAATATATTTTAACCTTCAGAGGGACTTTCTTTCTAGCTTAATTATCACTCTATTCTGGACACTCACGACGTCCCCACAACACACCTTTTAGTCAGTGTTTGGCTAGAAGCTTTGGGTGAAACGTTGGAGACAACTGGTCCCCACAAGGAACATTAACATTGTGTTTGAAATGTCCCCACAAAGCATGTTATTAAAGTGTGATCTCAGAAAGAGCTGGGCTGGGCAGGAACAGATATTTGTGTTTTGATATCAATGATTGATAACTGGTATGAATGATAACTTGTATGAATTCCACAGAAAAGGTTCTTGAAAGTGAAGACGAAAGCACACAGGGGGCACACTGTTCATCTAC